>NW_010289446.1:0-22962 GCF_000700745.2 Antrostomus carolinensis
CCCCCCCCATTGCACCATTTTAGGAAGATGTTTTGAAAATACTGGATTTTTTTGTAAAACTCTTCCAGGACATAAACATTTCTGCAGCTCTGCTGGCACTAACACCATGAGGGGTGGTGCTGTATGCAAACTGTGTTGTCTGCTAACTCTTAGTGTAAGAGGAAGCAACCAATGCTTTTCTCTTCCGCATCCAACCATTATTAACTGCAGTAGATCTGAGCAGCCACTATGGCAAGGAGATAAATGTTTTCATTTGTCCATCTGCAAGGTCTTATTCCAGTCTGAAAAGAGTCTTAAACTGAGTGTTGCGCTGTCAGTGTTTGAGATGAGATCTTTCTCAGTCAAGTCTAGTCTAGAGCTGCTGCTAAACTTCTATTTCTTTTTTTTTCTTTTTTTTTTAAAATTAGTGCCTTTTTATGAGGAAGTGAGAAGTGCAAGACTTACTGCATTTTCCCTTGTGTATCAGCTCTGTTTATTCTCTGTATACATGTAAAAGATAGCACTGGAGACAGCTCTGTCCCTTGTACAGTTAATTAACCCCCCTGCTGTGGGCCTAGATGTGTGCTCTTGCTGTTCAATGATGTGTGTGAATTGACTGAAGAACATACACTCCCGTGCAGCTGTATGCTGAGACAGAGAAAGCCTCCAAGAAACACAGAGAAAGATGATGGGGTAGCGTAGGGCTTCGTTGTCTGTCCTTCTGAATGCTAGCTAAAGCTTGCAAAAATGGGGGATTTCAGTTACAACAGGTAGCTGCAGAAAGGCACAGCTTACCAGTGTGTGCTAACAACTAGGCAGTTTTTAAGGTGTTACTTTAGGAACAAACAATAATAGATGATAACATCAATAACCTAGAAATGTTCTTCAGCATTTGGAGCATTTGAGAACTCGTGAGTGACTATGTCATCTCACACAAGCAACTGGTAAAGGGCTGACTTGTGCTCTTGAAACGCAGATGCATGCAATCCTAAAACAAGACAAGATGCAAGCTCTGGGAAATCAGTAAAGCTTCACAATAGCAAAGCTGCCTGTGAAGTTTAATAAAAGAGAAATAAAATTGTTACTCCAATGTGTATTTTTATTGAAGAATTAACCCAGTTCATTCTCCCGAGTTTTCACACTCCCGTTTCTATACAAACTTCTGTACACTTGCACACACCAGACTTTCACTGAATTTGGTATGGTTTGAAGCTCACCTTTGCTGCTGCAGCGAGGAGTCTGTATTAAGTGTGGACAGTCTCTTTTTACACTTCTCCTTTCAATCATCCACTTCTGAACAACGTAGTCATTGTATTGTGATCGTTTTCTTACGGCTTTTTGTCGTTTCTTCCAACGTGTGTCTGGAAGGGTAGGCAAGTTCTAAAACTGGGAAAGACACACCACTTAATGCATGCAACACAAAAGCATCCTGGGCTAAGGCCTGATATCCTATCAGCAAATTGCAGGTAGTTTGTTACCTATGAGAAGACAGTAACTGGGATATAGCAATAGTGTCCCTGCTCACACAGCAGCTTGAATTCGAATGCCAGTTGTTCTAGCAAACCGCAGTGATAACATGCAAGGTGATTATCTCACCTTCAGGGATGTGGTGGTGTAGAAATTAAAGCCCATCTTATGTCCAGCTTGAGATGTGAGTTTTAGCCTTGCTTCAACCGCCCACCCAGAATTTTCCCTTTGGTCTCTACTTTGTTGACAGTGGAACTACCTGATCATTCACGCGCCGCCCACCCAGAATTTTCCCTTTGGTCTCTGTTGACAGTGGAACTACCTGATCATTCACGCTAGGCAGCCACGTCCGCTGATTTATCGGTTCCTTGGTGTGCCTTTGGCTATAGGGGCTGTCCTGCTGTAACAGCGATTCTGACCTAGATATCAGTTGACCCTTGAACTTAAAAGTTTTATTCTGAGCCCTGTTACATTCCTTGCATATACATCTTATGTGACATAATTTAATTTTTGACCAGGTTGCTCACTGGAGATGTGGATTCAAATATGAATTTTGCTTAATTGTGAGCTGGCAGATGCCAGTCTGTAGTTAAGGATGCACACTAAATCACGTAAGATCTCCAGTATTTTACTGTAACTTATATACTCCTTTATCCCATCTGCAAACGTTTTCAGATTTTGCACAGTTGACTGAGAAGGAGTCAAAAGAGTTTCAGTAAAAAGAGGCAGGAGGTGTTCCCCCAGATGCTGTGAAAAAGGGTTCTATCGGCACAGAATGGCTGTTTAGAGAGGGCACGTGGATGCTCTGTAACGTGGACAACCTTCAAAGCAGGGATGGTCACGTTTGAAAGTTTGATTTCCAGTGATGTTGAAATGATAAAAATACAAAGGGAAATAGTGGGCTTTCTGTTTAACTTGAGTCCCCAAAAGACTGGTTTAAAATATAATTACACTTACAATACACTGATCTCTATTGTTCACCCTAAAGCATCGCAGCTGCTCACAGGATGATGGGAGGAGGAGGGAACTGAGAGGGTGCTCACGAAAGCAAGGGGGGAAAGGGAGACTGCAGTTTTGGTCATCTTCATTGTGAAGTTTATCAAAAGAGGGGGGAAAAAAATGTGTTTACTGTCTGTATTTTCCCCTTACTATTTCACCATATTGTCTCTTCACATAACACTTCTGCAGCACATTCTGCTCAGTGAATAGGTAAAAAAAAAATCATAGTCTGGAAGTTAGGAACTGCTCTGAATTCTAATTCCTACTTCCCTGTCATTCACTGGATGTACTTAGAAAAGCCTTTGCTTTTCCGTGCCAGGTCTCTGATCAGTTAAACATGGCTCAGAGTATTTCATCAAGTGACTAAGTAACTGAAGATACATGAATTTCTGTTTACAAACTACCTAGATAATGCAAAGAGCTGCGTTACTCTTAAATATAAGCGATCTGATACGACATGCGTGAGCGTGGACATGGAAGCACCCTGCTGTCCATACAGTCTATAGCTACATATAAACATTACCCCAGCATGTCTTCTAATTTTTCATAAGTTTTCTTTTTTTAGAGTTATGTTTTTTCCTGTATGTGGAAAAACTTTCAGGTATATTCTGATCTTCCAAGGGAAAACGTGCAGAAGGCAATAAAAGCTTTTTCATTAGGCAGTAATGTTTGTGCAAGTGCTGTGGAGTGGCATTGCTTAAACAGTGTATTTAAGGAAGGGAAGAAAGAGAACTTCTGCAGGACCCCTGCTCCTCTCCTCACAAAAGCAGTTAAAAATAATTCAAAGGTAATTGTAAATTTAAACATTGTAAGATGCAACGTTTTAACAGTACATACTTTGCAAACAAACGTGCCTTCGTGTTAAACTGGGTGTTTTTAAGCTTAGTTGAAGCTCCTTGCAGCAGGATGATCAATTCAAAGAAGACTGATTAAAGACTAGTAAACAGTTTTACTTTGTTGAATTTAAAAAAGGCATAATCTAGATAGAAAGAATGTCTTGATGTAAGGGAGTTTTGTGCTGGTTTTGGGTAGGATGTAATGTTTCTCGGTTTATTTTCTTCAAGTATGCTGTGTTAAGAGTTGTCGGAATCAGGAATCAGTCTGTCCTTGAGCAACTTTATAAAGGTTTGAACTGGATTTCAGTGCCACCGTGGTAAGTTTATGCTGGCCTGAACCATCGTGCCCAAGGAGAAAACTTTGTTCATGTGTGGCAAAGATAGAAGCAGGTTTAAAGCTGTTAACCACAAACCCAAACTCACCCAGTTCCTTTGATTTACTGCGAATTCAATTATTAAATGGCCTGATATAAATCATTAAATGCACATTTTAAGGTTCTAAAAGGGATTAATTTTTCATTGCTTTGCTCACACGTAGCCACCCAATCTACAATTTATAGTTCTGAGGGCTAGGAAAATTATGAGGGGATTGTCCTTCAGGATGCCGAAGTGAAATGCTCACATCAGTAATCCTGTTTGGAATGTTTGCTTCTGGCATCATCACTAACAGATATAAATATTCATGTTTCACCTGGAACAAAAAACTGCTGATTTTTGAAAGTGGGTCATCTTCTTTAAAAATGAATCTTTTTGGCAGTTTGCATTGTGTGTATGTAATGCAACATCAAAACTGGGGAATTGTGTGGCAGTGTTTGTCTGTAGATGTATTCAGCTGAAACTTAGATGCCTTGACAGCCCCCCACATGGAGAGGAGAGAGCTTGTCCACAGCCATGTGACGAAGGCTGCAAATGGGAAAAAGAAATGTATTGCAGAGTGGACATCCTTTGCCTTGTTCTGCTGTTTTCTTATTCACTTTAACTAATTCACTCAGAAGTAATTATGCTGGAAGTCACATAAATTAAGATTTTATTCCCCAGTGCATGAAATGAAAGCAGAAAAATTGTTCCAACATGTAGAGTTGTAGAGCGTAGAATTTCTACTTTGTAGAATTTACTTCCGTAGAATAACTTATAAGAGACTCTCCAGATCTATTTGTTAATGTTTGTGTGGTGCTTTGAAGTATTAAATTGCCTCATAAGCAATAGGGACAAAATAGTGCTGTAACTTACTTCGGTTGCTCATACATAAGGAAGGGCAAATTCTGTTATAATACCATTGGTTTGGTATAATGCCATAGTGTCTGGACACCATCGAGATGTGTGTAGGTGGAGAACCATCTGTGTAGACGAGCCTACAAATATAAACACCTATTTAGGATAAGGTCTTAGTGTTCAGTAATTTCACATGTGAATCTGGAACGTACTTTCGTGCTTCCTTTTGCTATGAAATGAGGTGTGGAAGGGAAGAAAGTAGTCAGATCTGCTCCTGGTAATCTTTACTCTGACATATTTACTTAATCTTATTTAGAAAGTTTTGAGCTTTTCTGGAAAAAAAATCCAGATTTTTATATCCTCCAATGGTTCTTTATTTTTGGTTTGTCTGTTTCTCTTTAATGATGATTTTCCTTTTCTTCGAGAGAAACTCTTAGAAGAGAATGGATATTTAGTAATGGATTTTAGCTGTTTGCTAGTGAGAGCATGCTCTCATCATTTTGTGCCAGAAGGACAGAAAAAGAAAGAAGAGTGAGCAGCAGCTCTACAGGTAAAGCTCTGCCTTAGGATAACCAAAGTATTTCTCTGTTGCAAGTTACCGCCCTGTCAGCAGAGGGGAGGAACACGTTACATGCTTAGACTGCACCACTTCTGTCCTGTGTCATACCTTAAACTCATGCTAGTAAGTTATTATTTACAGCAAGATGTCACACTGTGAGCAGGTGTGGTTGAGAAACAGAGTTATCCTCTGTTTTATCAACTGATTTATTTTTTGCTAAACTAAATTTGGAAAAAAATGATAGGTTAATAGGTGCAGTGCATAGAATGGCAAACTCGCATATCAAATCCCACTGTTACTGTTCATTGAGGAAATTTCAGCGTACTCCAGACCACTCATGAATGTCAGAATAAAAATGGCTCAGAAAGTTATGCTCAAAGGTTTTTTGATTAAAAGCCTGACCTGTTTACCTGCTAGTGTGTATGATGGGAGAGCTAAATACACTGTACAAGTGTCACAATATGGGGGGGAGGAGGCAGAGTTAGTTGCCACAAGCACCATTATGTTATGCTCTGTACTGCCCTTGTGTTATTCGTAATTATTGAACATTCACTTCTGATCAGTTGTAAGGATGTCTTTCTGTACTGCTACTGCAGAAATTAAACTGAGCTAATTTCACAAAAGGACAGCCTCTTTTTTTTGTTAAAAACAGTCATCTTAATTTCAATTTAGGGGGAAAAATTCTAGGCTAAAAAAAAATATAATGTCTTGACAAATATTTTCCTCCTTTTTAAAGCAGATTGAGTAAAATGACAGAAGATTAAAAAATTAGATCAACATGATTGAACAGTATCTTTCAAAGTTTGTTTGAATTTTACTTGTTATGAAGCAGAAATACATAATTTTTATTGGATAAATTCTGCATGGATAGATTCTGTAGTATTTAACAATAAAAGTTTACAAAACCTGATGTTTAACTTCTATAACTTACAAAAAGTCAGATCTGCCAAGAACCAGAATATTTACATTCCATTACATAAGTAATATATCAAAGAGTTTGTCTGTGGGTGTTGCTAATTATTCAGTACAACGTGTAGCATATTCCAGCCCCTCCCCAGGCTCAATTCTCATCAGTTAAAATCAATAAATTTTCTGTTCACTTGAATTGGTACAGAATCAAGCCTCTCATGGCAAACTTGTATTTTCTGACTGATACCCTTAAGAAATAAAATAATTGAACTCTTAAGTCTCTTTTAAATGTTTTAAACAGTAAATTTACCTCTGTTGTCAGAGAAAATGAAACAATAAATCTCGAAACAGGCCAGAGGAGAACCCAGGAACATGCTCCAGCCATGGGCAGCCTGTGCACAGCAGCCTTCAGAGCAGCAGTATTCTCAGCAGTCATCGTGAACAGTATCGATGGCTTACCCTTAAAAGATACTGAATAGTAGAAAGGTGACAGTGTTCATAACAATTATAATCACCACACCAACCACAGAACTTTATTAATATTTTTAAATTATTGTTAATAGTAGAAAGGTGACAGTGTTCATAACAATCAGAATCACTACACCAACCATAGAACTTTATTAATATTTTTAAATTATCATTAGTGACCTGATTTAAGATACACACGTAAGGCATGAACTAAGTAGGTAGTGTATTTCTCTCATCAGTGTTAAAATGCAGACTCTTGGTGGAAGTGGCTGTGTTCTGAAGCTGTTTTGTTGGTCCTGCTCTCAGTTTTCACCTATTCAAAAATGAAACTCACAACTGCATTTGGAAAGATGTCAGTTAGAAAATAGAGCCAAATCTTGAGGTGCTCTTTGGGGTCAATACCCACTGATTTTGTGAGAAATTGTCCTGGAATATTAAGAATGAGAAATGAGTGAGTAGCTCAGGGATTTAGTCCATATGTAAAAGAGAAATTAAAAGAAAAATCCTTGAAACACACCATTAACAACAACCTCAAGAATAGTTAAACTAAGCAATTTATGAAATAACACTGTGTGCTATATTTATGTCAACTTTTGTATTACATCCTAGTTGTGTAAAGAGCATTTATGTTTCTGATCAGCTTTATTGATTCTAATATTTGTGTTGCAAACATGGGAATTGCTATCCAAACAGAACTGCTTTTAATAGTGGAGTTTTTTTAAACTGTGGAACAAGTTGTTAATCTTGCTTTTTATAGGTCTTAGTTGTCTCTCAAATATATTTTATTTTTAGTCAGCCTGGTTTTGTGCATTTAATATTTGAGAGGAGCCATGGAATAAATTTCCAAAATTGGGACTTGCTGACTTTCATGAAGGTGCAGACTTGGACCACTCACCTTCTGCAAATGGAAAACAGACTTTGTAGTCATTTGGACCATTGTGGAAAATTTGTCTTTATTTAACTTTCAAATTATTTTTTAAAGATTGCAGAGGGTGTAATGGAGTGTAAAACTAGAGCCAATTTCTAGACTTCTTTGGAATAGAATATAGAGCAGACCTTTTGCAAAATTCTTTAGTGTTCATATTTTAGTCTTTTATTGGACTGATACACACGCAGTCCTGTTTGTTTCTAAACATTGGTAAAATGGGTTAACTAAAACTGAATAATTCTTCTTTAAATTAGTAGGTGAATAGTGTCTGAAGTTTGGTACTCACCTGATGGAAAGCAGAAAAAAAAATAGCTCCTTTCATAATGTCCTCAATCTCCCCCAGTTATTTAATGAGATCTTACTAAGGAATGTTCAGAAACATGTATGTTTTTTTCTGCTCCTCCATGATATCTCCACACCATTTTCCAGCGTTAGGCAGTCGATGGCAATACGGTGTTTGTCAGATATCATGTAATCATCTGAAAAATGGCCAAAAATTATCTCCTTTTGTAAAATCCAGGTACCAATAAAGCTGGTGTACATTTTGCTATTTATTTCCATGGGGCCAAAGCTTCATCTCTTGTCCCCTTTCTGTCCCAGATTCTTAGTTTTCTGTCTCTTTCTGCTCCCAACAATACAGTTTTCAATTTCTACATTATTCAGGTGTGCAATTTTTAGATTTTTTTTTTTTTTTTTTATTATGCTCATTCCATTGGTTGTAGTCATCTAGGTCAGCTATAAAACTGGCACTTGCTGTCTTAGCATCTTAAGACAGGCTTTTTTTTGTTGTTTTTTTTTTAATCCCTATGGGCAAGCCTCATTTTATGCCATGTCTTAACCACTGCACGATCTTCAGCACTGTTCTAGACATGTCTATTATGACAGAAGGAATAGAGACTTCTTTCACTTCCTAACTTGTAGCTGTTAAAATAATCCTTCCTGCTTGCTGATTTAATTGTCACTCTTATTTTTGTATTCCCTCTACTGTTCACCACCCATATTTGCATCAGATCTGAGCTCCTCGCAGTACTTTCAAAGTTCTATATAATTCTGCCCTTCCTTACTTCTGTTCCCTTGTTGAGTTTCCTGTCTCTCCCCCACTCGCTCCACTTCTCTAATGTTGCCACACATCCATCTGTCACTTCTTGAGCAGTTGCTTCCATGTCATCTTCCCATGTTACCATGTATGCATCCTATGACCTCCCAGGACTCATAGCCTACACTCCCATTCTACACATAGCCAAGTGTAGAAGCACTTCACTTGGCTATGTTTAAGTCCCTTTTAAGAGCACACTTCTTCTCTGCTGCTTTTATGGAGCTGAGTTGGATTTTATTAAATAAATAAATATAAATATATATATTTATATATATATTTCCTGTTCATTATTCCTCCTTCTATATCTTCTGTTGCTGTATCTATAAACTGTACGCTGCTCATCTCACCAGCTCCCTTTAAGTGCCTAGACAGATACCCTATTGCAAAAATATCTAGAATAATTTAAGACGTTACCAGCAGCAGTTACGTGTTCTGCACCTCACCTAACCAAACACTTCCCATGTTTTACAAGCCGATGGAGACAAAACTTGGGACAAAGTGGCCTCAAGTTTTCATCAGCAGAAGAGTAGAACATAGAAGTAGGAGTGGGGAAAAGTAACTTCTAAAAGGCTCGTGCCCCAGCTGTCTGCTAGTACATTGTTTGTGTGTCAGTGCTACACAACGGGTTTAAACAGGTATAACTTCAGAATTTGCATTGCGCTTGCAAAGATTACTAATTAATTTCTGCATGATGCGTGGTATCAGTAGGCGCCTGGGCAGGAATAGGAATCTGCACATGCTAATACTGACAGAACTTGAAGGACAAGTGAAAAGCTCTGCATTTTATTTTTTTACGTGTCTGCATCAGCTATATTGATAAAAAAGTCATGGTAAAATTTAGGCATCTTCTGAAAGGCTGGGCTCAATGTGATCTCACTAAGAAGAGTGCAGGTAGTTGGGTCTTGGGTTTTGTGGGGGGTTTGTTGTTTTTTTATCACTAAAACACTGTTTTGGCTCTAGGTGTAGGAACCTTTCTGAAAAAATCCGAAGCAAACAGATCTGTCTGTGTTGCCCTAAGAGAAGGAAGACATAAGATTATCCCTGATCAATGTCAGGGTTCTATAGCTGGATGTCTTTTGCTGGGAACTTCTGCTTCCAGCTTTCTTCAATTTTACGTTAAGCACCAGTAGTTGCATTGTACGTGTTGATTTCAGTATTTTAGAGGAAGTGTGCAGTAGGAAAGGTAGTCTTTAATTGATCCCACTGAAAATTCACAAATACAAGCTGTGTAATAACATATGTGTGTATTGAAATTAGATGATGTGCCTTTGCTGGAAATAACCACTAAACCAACTGAACTTTGAACTTTTTGGCCGAGCAGTGTGTAGAAGAATTGTGAATGCGTTCCCAATTACTTGGATCATTGCAACCATTAACAGCCCTTCAGGAACATTTTCACTTACGTACTTTGTCTTAAAAATACTGCTGCTACTTGTAAGGATACAGTCTGATATAGCGGAATCCAAACAGAACAGTTTTGCCAACAGGATGAGATAAAACTGATACTTACCCAACAAAGTAATTTTTCTACAGTCAAGAGAAAAAACTTTAAAGACAGCTTGAGAGAGTCCAGCACAGAGCCACCAAGATGATGAAGGGAGTGGAGCATCTCCCTTATGAGGAAAGGCTGAGGGAGCTGGGGCTCTTTAGCTTGGAGAAGAGGAGACTGAGGGGTGACCTCATTAATGTTTATAAATACGTTAAGGGCGAATGTCAGGAGGATGGAGCCAGGCTCTTCTCAGTGATGCTCAATGGTAGGACAAGGGGCAATGGGTGTGAGCTGGAACACAGGAGGTTCTGCTTAAACTTGAGAAGGAACTTCTTTACAGTGAGGGTGACAGAGCCCTGGGACAGGCTGCCCAGGGAGGGTGTGGAGTCTCCTTCTCTGGAGACATTCAAGACCCACCTGGACGCTTTCCTGTGTGATCTCATTTAGGTTCCTGCTCTGGCAGGGGGATTGGACTGGATGATCTTTCGAGGTCCCTTCCAATCCCCAACATTCTGTGATTCTGTGAGTGTCGAGACTTAATGTGTTGCAAATTCAAAACCAGAGGTCACTTATTAGAATTTTTGTAATGAGAATTGTATTCTGAGAGTCACCCTTTATGTAATCACTCCAGAACATTAGTTATGATAAAAGTATTTTTATGGCATTTCTGTGCATAACACAGAAATAACTTGGTTTTAATTAGAATTTTGATTTTTAGTTTGTATGTGATTTAAAAATGAGCTGGCAGACTTCTGAGCGTGTTTTTCATTGTGTTGGTATTTGAGTAACTACCTCAGTGAGTGGGATATTTTGTGTTGCTTGCGTGGTAGGGGCCCAGACTGGACTGTGTCTTGTGGTTGTTGCTGCAGGCTTCAGTGTTCAGGTGCATATGTTATTTCCCAGTGTCTTAGCAGGACAGGCAGTTTAGTTGTTTTTTTAAAGAAAGCTGAATTATAGTACTAGACATTTAATTTATAACAGACAAGACAAGTGTGCAGGCTGGTTAGTCTGTACACGTGTATAAATCGGGTAAACAGTAACAGGTTAGCATAGAACTGCCTTCATTGTGAATGATCTTAAAAACAAATGTATTTGTGCTTGTGCCTGTCACACCTATTACAGAGCATGGAGAAAATATGCAGAAATCACTATATCATGTTAGAAATCTAATAGAAAGGGAAGGAGAAAGCAGAATGATGAGAGACAGCTGCTGCTGCCGCTGCTGCCCAGATTGGCAGCCTATTTATAATCGGGCAGGCTGGTAGCTAGATTACTGTGCTTGGCTGTAACACATCAGATACCAGTGATGATTGTTTGTGTATAGACACTAAGCATTTCATTTTTAAAGCAATGCATATTTTTCACATTCTAAAGAAATCAAATAAATGGACCAAATAAAATTTTCAGTATTTTAAATAGTTTTGAATGGTTTAGTACTTTCATATCAGGAAACTCTAAACGGTTTGTTACTGAATTTTTGTGTGGATCAAACGTGTTAAGGTAGTAGGGCTTGTTTACATGTCCTGAATGCCATCTGAAATGATCCTGTTAGGTGAGATTGAGTGTCACACAAATCTTGGCTGCATATGAAAATAAATCTGTAACAGCTACCAGCCTGTTTCATGTTTTGCTTTTTTTCCTTCTTTTTTAATTGACATATTAAACACATGCAGTGGTATTACCTTAAAATTACCTTTTAAATATTAGGGCAATTCCATTCATAAGTCACATGGGGGAATTATAAAGGCAGACATTCATTCCACGTGGAGATGATTTCTGGGTGGATGTCTGCATAACACACAAGGGCGTAGAGCCCAAGTGACTTGTTTCACTACTCAGAAGCAGGAGTGTTACCAACTGAATTGATTTTATGTGAAGGTCAGTTCCCTCCAGCCTCTCACCTTTCCCAGTACCCCCAGCTCCTTTAACTCTGTAACTCTGTTAAGCTTCAGAAATCTTTAAAAAAATCTTAAATTTTTACATTAGGAGTTGTTTTATGGTAAGATTATTCTAACCAGGCTGATGCACAACTAAGCAGTGTAGAGTATTGCATTGCATCTTCACCTGATCTGCTGTTTGGAGTATTCCTGAGAAGGAGATAGGTAAAATATTTTTAGTTAGTGAGATAATGTAGTTAACTTTCCTTCTTTATCAAAAAGTGCTGTGAGATTGCAATTGATTTGGTACCTTAACCTCTGAGAAAAATTAGATTTTTTTGTCTTTTGAGGGAGAAAAAGGGAAGTAAAGGAGTAGGAGTGTTTTCTTTACGTAATGATGTCCTTACCTAAATAAATATGAATGTAAGATCTTCACCATGCTACCTTGTGTCTGCGAGTTCTAAAAGTTATTAAATGAAATTTGTTTATTTCCAATCAAAATTGTTTGCTTTCATGTTTTTTTAACATTCCTTTGGTCTTCAATTTTTAAAAGGACAAACAGGACTTTGTTTTTTTCTGTAGCATTTATTCACTCACTTAATCTGAATCAATTATATAAGCCTAAGTATTTTTTTTTCCTCACATGAAAATCTTTCTAAGCCTTTTCTTTATTTGTGTTGTCTGCTACTGAATTAATTATATTTTGGTTGTTTCTGAGAACGGAATTAGGGAAAATACATATCGAGGATCTTAGGCCCACTGCTAATTTATATAGTGCTGGTATCATCTGTGTATTACATCTTCTTTGCTTTGCTTTTTTAAAAATAGTTTTTCACATTGTGTAAATCTGAGATTCCCAAAGACACGTTCCAGGTTTTTACTTTCAAATATATTTATCGATTGATTTTGCTACGTCACTGCTGACTGGATTGTCTGTGGTGAGTGTTCGAAGTGCCTTACACTGAAGTAAAGCTGGTTCAGCTGTAATTTCTAGGATTTCTTTTTGCAACTTTAAGATAGTTGTAGTGTTTACATTTTAAAATGCTGGTTTTGTCACTTGCTCAAGTCCTTCATATTAAATCCCTTCATACTTTCAAGATATTTTATATA
Organism: Antrostomus carolinensis; assembly: GCF_000700745.2. Classification (NCBI taxonomy): domain Eukaryota; kingdom Metazoa; phylum Chordata; class Aves; order Caprimulgiformes; family Caprimulgidae; genus Antrostomus; species Antrostomus carolinensis. The sequence goes on from NW_010289446.1 coordinate 12,930, forward strand.
TATTCTCTGTGACTATTTCTCCTGTAATTTTATTATCTTGATTGCAACATCATGTCTTTGGCATCTCAGTTATCATATCAAGATACACGAGAGGTAAAGTTACAGGCGTGTATCCATGTGGTGTGAAGAAGACCTGATACAAAGACATTATTTTGTTTTCTCTGCAAATTTTTGACCTTAGCTGTCTGCTGATTCTTCAGCAGACTGGTGGTTTCCTGCTTTGATGCATTTCAAGAATGCCTTTGTATTGCTGTTATAGCTCAGTTGTTTGCTGTTCACATTTCCTCTCGTGTCTCCTTATTTCCATCTTTCATTTCACCTGTCATAATTTATACTTCCTACTGTTGGGTTGTTAGGGGTGAGTTTCCCTCTTGTAAAGGATACGTGTTTGCCTCTAAGAACCTCTTCAATCACACCATTCATGAAATTGGTTTATTTCTCACTTTTTTGCTTCCTATTCTGTATGAGGTTTTTTCCTTGGCCTTTTTTATGGTTTCAGTGAGTCTCTTTTGCTTGGTAAAAAGCTTTCAGGTAAGTATTGGGGTCTTAGTTTCCCTGCTTTTATTTGTAAAGCCTTAGTTCCCTGCTTTTATTTGTAAAGCCTTTTGAGCCACATCATTTTTCTGAGCTTTTAAGTTTTCTGTTAGTGTTTGGAATTCCAGGTGTCCACCACCTGTCCTTTCCCAAAGGGATCCTCTCTGGGTGGATGTGTCCAGTTAGTTATCCTCTGTTTTTGTAGGAGCTTCCAAGCATAATCAGGGAAACTGGTGGAGCTTGTGAACTGAGCCAGGGGGATAGTTCTGGGTTTTTTTCCTCCTCTTTTTTGAAACCTAAAGTAACACAATGCAGGCAGCTGTGGCGATGCTTTTAAGTTTTTGGCTTAGGTTCAAAGGGAGTGCTTTCCATTAGAGCATCCCCTGCCCGACAGTCCCATACCACACTGGAGCCAACATTCCCATTTCATGGCCTTTCCCACTCAGGCTTTCCCCTCCCTTCCCTTCCCTTCCCTTTCCTCTGAGCTTCAGTGACCACCACCTTGTGTCAGCTTTCTGCTACTGCACCTTTTCTCCTTGGATTTTGTGTCCCTGCAGGAATCTCTTCCAGCCCAGGAACAAAGACCGGACCAGTTCTGGGCGAGTACATAGATTTTTCATTTGTGTGTGCTCACCTACGTCAGCTGCACATTGGAATACATCTCCTTTCACCACTCCCCAGTCAGCACCCAGAAAAGCGTTTCTTTTGTCATTATTTTCATGAACTTTTTGTTTACAGGGGATGGAGTAAGTGAAAGTCTCAGTGAAAGTGCTGGCCCAAAGCAATATCACGCTGTGTTCTGAAAAAATCAAAATGTATGTGTAAGATATCAGCTTACAGAGAAAAAGTTTGTTTGCTAGTTAAAAATGATACTGGAAAAAAATGTCGTGCCCTCAAGAGGAGTGAAGCCAAATTAAGGGCAACAATGTCCTGCCAGGAAATTACTTACCTTGAACTGATGTGGCATAGGATATACAGTCCATTTACCTGTGGTGAATAATCAGAATAGCCAAAGGAGACAATTGTAGTCTTTCTACTTCTGTCTGATAGAAACCCGTGCAGGAAGGTGTCCTCTCTGTGTAGTTTGGAGCCACCTTTGTCCTACTTCCTGCTAAAACGAAAGCAAAAGTGGGCCCAGGTTGGCACTTGGTTGCCCGAGTTCTGACAAGGTGGCATTGGCTCAGTGTGTGATTCTTCCTTCTTCGTAGTGTGAAATAAAGGCCCCTCTGTGTTTGTACAGCTGAAGAACTAACATGCATTCTGAGTTGAAATTAATTATTATAAAAAGGTAGGTAAGATCATGGGCTAGAAACTGTAACAGGACCTGACTAATCTTGATACAGAACTAGACATGAATTCCATTAATTATGGAAAATAATGTAACAAAATTTAAATTATAAAAAAAATGTTAGCCCAGACTGTCAAATGTCTAATGTTATACTCCTGGAGAAAACTTGTTTTCACAAGCTCAGAGCCCCATCTGCTTTTATTGATTTTAGTGCCTTTAAAATTAGTCTTTTTTTTACTTAGGCCTTGACTTTACATTTGCATTTTTGTTTTTAAATTAATCTCTCTGTTTCAGTTTTCCCATATGTGAAGTTAAAGAATGATGAATACTTTACTTCCTACCAACATTACAAGGTTATTGTGAAGATTAATTATGCTTGTAAACATTATATAAAGGCCTGAATATTGCCAGCAGTATTACTGTGCTTTATTAGGTATTTCCATGGTTCATCCTCTAAATAAATGTGTAATGTTCAATGATGAGTAGTTAGCAGTTGATAGTTTAAAAAAGAAGAAAAAAATATTGTTAATTTAAATTCCCCCCTTTATTTTAAAATGTACCTACTTAAAATTATTGCAAATCAATGTCAATGCCCTCTTTCAATTTGAATAAATCTATTTTTAACAAAGGTAATATTAAACAATGCAAGGTTGTTTCTGACATCTTAAAAGAAATCAAATGAACCACCTCATGGAAATCACTTGGTACACTGCTGGAATTAGCATGTATGTGTTAAATTGAATTATGACAGTAGTAGTCCCTTCTGCAGGTAAAGAGCATATTTCCTCATTTATGCGTATTCACTTAATTTAGTTTTATAATTGCTTCATAAAGAGATGAAAAACAATGATGGAGAAACTGTTTTCTGTCTTAATCTATAAGTAAAAAGCAGCTGAAGAAGAGCAAGACCTACTAATTCTAAAATCTTGAAGGACATGTTCACCAAAACCAGTTCAATTTTGTGTTATCAAATGGCCCTTTCTCTGTTTAATACATCTGCTTTAAATGCAAATCATGCCTTGATGAACTTCCATTCCCCTCAGATACACAACACATTCAATGTACTTGTCCCAGTCATCTTGAAAATGTATGGTGTTCGGTACAATATTGATATTCTTGCCACAAATTATGTTAAGAGATTAAAAGAATAAAATCTGGTAACATGAAATAATCATTTTTGAACATAGTAAGCTACGTGTGAATAATTTGAATAAATGTATGTTTAGGTTTTTTTTTTACTTTAAAATTATAATGATCTGAGCTACTTTCTGGTTAGCAAAAATAGGTAAAAATTTTAGAGACCGTTTTTCTTACGTCGTTTTATAGATTCACTGCCATGGAGAGGCAGCTTTTTTCCTAAAAAGTTAAAAAAGAAATACACATTCAGAAAAGATTAAAACCCAACTGTTTAAATGAAAGTTTTTCTGTTCAAAGGAAGAATCAAAATCAAAGCTCACTAACTTCCCTGTGCGCCGTAACGGATGACACGTACCCTTAGATTTTAATTGATTTAACTCACCTGATGATGTAGGGGTACCTAATAGATCCTTGTGTCTAGGAGTCACTGAGGGCAACAGCATTGTCTGCGTCTTTCTGTTTGTATCCCTATGATCTGTTTTGTTTATAATGTCACTAGTGGATGTCCACTTCTTTACCTGAATACCTGGAGGGAGAGGTATGTTAGAAGCAAAGGTCAACAGCGTCGTGCTTCTGCTGCAGCGTCGTAGGTAGCAGTTTCTTGTTGCTGTTCCGTTGGTTGTTAGATCACCTCCTTTCCTTCCCAGCACCACGTGTGTGTTTTATTCCAGCCACAGCAGAACCAGCAGGCCTGAAGGGATGAGCAGCCTCCAGACATAACAGTAGTAAGCACAGCCTTGCCATCAGCATTGAGAAGTGAACGTGTAACTCCCCATATCTGAATTACACTAACCTGATAGTTTGCATTCTGCTGTTTGATTTTTCAAGCGGATAATTCTATAGTGCACGACTTTTTTAGTAGACAAGTCTGTCATTTCAATATGCTCAATAGGTTTTTGTGTCTTTTTTAATGGATGGACTTAAATAAAGACTTTGTGGATGCTTGATGTGAATTAGAATTTCACATTTTAGTCACAGCATGACTTTGTCACACCTGTTTGTGCATGCCACCCTGATTAATATTCAGCTGATGTCATTTTGATGTAACTTGATTTGAAGCTGAAATCCTGAGCTCATCAGAAAGAACTTCCAGTGACAAATGAGAATGCTGACACCCCAGAAATGCTTTAGAAGGCTTTAAAAAACCTGAAAAGTAGCTTTTCTCTGTATATTCAAGAAGTTAAAGCAAAAGCCAACTATTTAAAATGAGAAATTGCAGGCCCCGGGACAATAATCGTGTGTATCTCAGAGCATGCACAAAAAGGAAATGTATTTCTGTGATTCTGTGGGAACCTGCTTTGGCAGGGGGGTTGGACTAGATGATCTCCTGAGGTCTCTTCCAACCCCTACAATTCTGTGATTAGTTTTTAATCATCAGGGACATAGATGATACTATGTGAAGAACAGATATTTTAAAAAATAATTTAAAAAAATATCTGTTGAAATAAAAATATTTTTTTTAAATATCTGTTGAAATCAGATATTTTAAAAAATAATATCGTGTTGATGTATCCCAGGTCAAACTTCAGAAAATGTCTTGATACCCGTTGACAGGCCTAGACTTTCCAAACATCATTATTTCCCTCTAGGAGCTGACTTTCAAATTAATAATACTCGCCTCTGTATAGTTCTAAAAGCCCAGTTTTGACTTACTGCTTAGTCTCCCTGTTCCTTCATAGCTTTAACTGAGATCCTGTCACAGTGAAGATGTGCTTTTGCTGCAGATACGTGTGGTAGCCGTTGGATTTGCAGCGGTCACGACAAGTCTGGGAACTTTTGCCAGTGCCCTGCACTGAGCTGTGTTACTGTGATGTGTCATCTCTGTCAGGAGCCGGCCTGGATGCCTGCGGGTTACTGGAGATAAAAAAGGAACCTGTTAGGTTATCCTGCTGTCATGCATTCGGTTACTGTTCCTATTGCTGTCACATTGTCCACCTGAAGTTACACAGAGCATCTGCGTAGGTACTCAGACATTCATTATCGTTATTTGGGGACCTGTAGTCATTTCTGCTGTGACCAAAACTCATGGTACAGTTTTTACTCTTTCTAGTCTCAGCTCGCAGCAGTCAAACCCAGGTAAAGCTGTTCAAGTTGGTGACAGCATTGGCCGAGGTGCCCATACAGTTGAATCCTTGAGGTTACAGTTTTCTGTGGTATTACAGCATCTTTCAGAATCCAAAACGTGCAAAAAATATGTTATAAATTATCAAAAGGCAGCGTTCGGATTTTTCCTGGTCCACGTATGTGTTTGGGAGTTCTGTAGCCGATTTAAATGGATTCTGTATGTTGTGCTGTGTGGACCTGATACTGGAGTCCACTTTAACATGAGAATGATCTTGACAAGTTACTTTTAGAAGAGGTTTAAAAAATATTTATGAACATGATAGACATTTCAGAAGAAGTTTTGTACAGATTGAGAAAGGGAGAGCAGCTGCTGCTCCTCAGCTTAAATAGCAGAGGGAATCATTGTGACCCGCTAGTTAGCCACCCAGTACAGACAGGCCTCATAATTTTACCAGTAGCTTCTTCTTAAAGCTACTAGTGCTTATACTTTGGGTTTCTGCATTTGGAAAGAAGGTTTTTGGAGGGGGGGATCAGCAGTTAGCAGCGTGTGTTACGTGAGAGTGCTGCTCAGTGACTCTCTTACAGGCAAAATGCGAATGAGAAAGCCGGTTGGGCTCATCTGACAGTGCTTATTTGCTGGAAACTGTCATCTTTTGTAGCATTTTTCCTTCTCCTTAAGAAATGGGGAGGGGGAAATATTTGTAGATTAGGGTATAGTTACACTCAAATAACAACCTCATTTTTGTTTTTCTGAGGCAACTCGGAGTAGAAAAACTTTTTAAGGAGAAAGGCTGAGAGTCTTATTTGAACAGCTTTAAACAATTTAATTCTGCGCATATTGCAACGCAGTCGTCTTCTGTTTGTAGAGAGTGGGTTTTGCAGACCAGGATTTCTGAGTTGTGATGTTAGAGAAGAACCCAGTTCTCTTCAGTACACTCTGTACCCCCTTTTTTGTTTTCATTACTTTGTATACAGTGTTTCAAGAGGAAAGTATAAGAAACACGTCAGAAATATTTGATACACCAGTTAATAAATGAATCCAGACAGACCTAGGAATAATAGTGACTTAATTGGTTTGTCTAATGGAGCAGATAGAACCTGTAGGTAAGATGTCGCTTTTCCGGGTCCTCCCTCTGAATAGAAATGCAGCAGAAGCCCTTGTGTGTGATTCTGGGTGGAATCTGGGTAGCAGTTTGCCCCCAGGATGTCTCGCAGAGCTTTGTTCACTCTGAGAGAGGAGACGTGGCAGTGACTGAATGATTGTAGAAGATGGAATTTTATAGTTTGTGTGCAGTGGAGTGGAAGAGAGGGGGTCCCAATAAGACAGACTATATGGGAAGACTTCATATGTATGGTATCTGGTGGTTTCAAACACAAGATTAAAATAAACAGATGCTGGTGCAGCAACTAGCATTCTCTCTCAGGGGAAATCCCTCCTCTTTATTCTCTCCCTTCTCGCTCTGTCTCCGGGAATCTGGGGTTCTTTTCTCCATTGTGGCTAAGAAGGGGAGATAAGAAATGTCCCTGACCCAACTACCAGGCACTTAGAAAGCTCTTGGGAGAAAGAGATATACTTCTGTATTATCTCGAGCTGAATGGAGAAATGAATGTCATCTGTGACTTTCTGGGCAAGTACTTCAACCACAAGGACATGTGCAGCCAAGCACTGCCGGAGTAACGTGGGTAGATACTTAAGTGTGCAGAAGAGATGGGATTTCAGGCATTCTTTCTCTTCAGGATTTCCTTTAGGCAGAATTGGAGTAATGGGACTCTAGGTGTTGTAAATCTTTCTTTTGAGTTTACTCTCCCTAAGCACTTCGTAAGGTATGGAGGTGCTCCAGCATGGTCATCTGAGTCTGCCTGTGTGTAGCCAGCGTGATGCACTTGGTTTCACAATGTGGAGCTGTGCTGCACTAGCCAGTAGGAAAAAAGGTGGAAAAAAGAAAGAATGAAATAACTTGGAACTCGGCAGCTCCAGGAGCTATAGACAAGTAAGACAATTTGTTTGGATCCAGTTCAGTACTAATGGTTATTCCTCACGTTTCACATGCAAGTGGTGTCAAACTTTTCTAGCCTGCCAGGTGTCTGAGCCTTATATACGATGGTTACACCTACGTTATTGTCCTTTCTTATCTTTCTTTACATTCTATTAGTTTAGAGGAATCAAAAGCAAAGGAGGAGATTGGATTAGTGACTTGCCATTGCTTTTCAGTTTCTCATCGGTGTAAAAAGTGAAGGCTGAAAATGTCTTTTGTGCAGCATTATTCCTGTATTACTGAGTATGAATGAGGTGAATGAGAAGGAAAGTGAATTTACAAGAAGTAACTTCCTTTCTCAAATTAAATGCTTTCTTTTATTTAACTGTTGTGGTTAGTGTATTTTTACTGGTTTATTTCCTTTAAAAGTATTAGCTTCCAGGAAGATTTCAGACAAAGTTAATATTAATGAATAATTTTAAAAGAAAATTTTAATTATTAATAACACCTCAAGAAAGTCAGTAATGCACTGGAACAAAAATGGTAGCTTCCTGAAACAAGACTGTTGGAGAAAAACTCCTCCATCAGTGATTTTCAGCAGTATCCAGGAAAACAATTTAGCAGAGCGTTATGTTTAACATCTGGCATTCTCATTTTTAAAACTTCTTTCTGTTTCTGCACTTTCTTAAAAAAGTGCTTCTGTTTTAAGCAGAGAGATGTTCTTGACTGGAGATGAGGCAGAAAAAATGTGACGTTTCTGTTTGATTCCACGTGTTCTGATACATTTTTTTTTAATTACTATTATTTTTAGTTAAGTTAATCCTTGCACTTTCCTTATTTAAACTTCCTTTTCACGTGATTCTAATTTTATCTAGAAATTTTTGTAGCCTATTCCTCCTTAGGAGTTCAAACCCGAGCTGAAGGGAAAAAAGTTTAATGTCGTCACTCTTTTTGCATTCAGCAATATCAGTTTAGCTCAGCTCTTCCAACTGTTAAAGGCTTATTTTTGCTTATTAATGTAAACTGCCAGAAGACCTAGTTGGGATTAAAGTCTTAGTATATTAAACAGTTGTACAGACAGGTTCATTTTTTTTTTTCTGAAAACAGTGCAAAAATGTCAGGAGAGAGGAAAGGAAGATTATTTTCAAAGTGTGTGGATACATTTAACTGGTCTTTTATAAAGTTTGGGAGCGGCAGATTCATCTCAGATCTATGAAGTTAAGAAAACTTAAATTTGATTTTTGTTAAAACTTTGATTTTTGTTAAAATCAACACAATGCTGGAGTTTCTGCTGACCTATCAGCCCCTTGGGCTTCTGCTTCCAGAGGAGCTGCTGGGACAGTGCAGGGTGGTGTGTCTCAGCCTCCGCACACGGTGACATACGGTGTGTGGGACATCATCAAAATACATGAGAAGCAACTGAAATTTCCAACACCTGTCTTCTGTTGTGTGTCCTTGTAATTTCAGTTGTGGTATTTTTGTCAATGATGATTCTTTGAAGAAAATATTCGTGTGAATTAAATCAGACAGTTATGTATGAAAGAAAATTGGAAAACAACCCAGATTTTGCTATTGATTACCATAATAAATATACTTCCAGTCTCTGTGCAAGTGGATTACAAGAAGGTTTGAAGCAAGGACCTTTTGTCAGCTCTCAGCACGGCTGTGTCTTGACTGAGTTAATGGGATAGTGGGAGAAGTAACTAAAGTGATTTGGTGGTGTTTTTGCCGAAAACACAGCTATTTTTAAAATAGCATTTAAATGTGCATTGTATTTCCCAGAATCTCCTCCTATTTTGAGGAGAGGCGCCTGATTATGAGCTGTGGTTTTATGCAGGGTAGTCAAATACATGGATTTGACACGTCGTCTTAAAGGCTGGACTGGGTGAGTCTTTTCTCTTTTGTGTTAGGACTGTGTTTCATGTCTGATATTGCAGAAATACCCTCGTGCAATCTATGTTAATTCATTTATAAGGCAAAAGAAATAATTTGTCACCCTTACAGGCTGAATGGTTTGTGGCCAGGTTCAATAATACAGTGTTAAAACTGAACAAAGACATGAATAGCAGTGAGTCTTTCTTGCTTTATAGTTCACTGCACCTTCCTTAAGGGTGTGTATTTTGTAGAGCACCTTTTTTTTCTCACCTTCTGCTTAGCAGAGATGTGTCCCGAGGAGACTGATTGACTCAAGCTCTGAAACACGGAAGTCTGCGATGCTTGAGAGGTCTGGAGTCCCTGTCGGATAGCTGGTACTGGCATCTCTGAGCAGTGCTGGTTCAAGGCCTGGCTGTCAGGCCAACAGTAGAGGTGTCTGCTGGTCTTGAACGTGAAAATCTTTTTGTGTGCTGGGATGTGCTGTTAGGGGCATCTGGGAGTGAGGATTTGTTTTCAGGCATCTCAGACTTTGTACGTAACGCAGAGCACGTTTAAATCAGACTCTGCCGTAACTCACAGGAATGCAGAACCAGATTTCTTGTAATATTAGCTTACTGACATTCCTTTTATATATATATATATATATGTGTGTGTGTGTGTGTGTGTTGGCTATGTTCCTCTCATTTCAGGAGAGATGAAACCAGACTAGTCTTTGCTGTAAGCTAGAGGAGCCTGGATGCCTTTTGCCAGACATCTGCTTGTCTGTAGCTCCGTTGGCCACGAGGGAGGTTAAGTCTGAGAGTGGGTGTAAAGTTCTGGTTTGGTTGTGCCTGGCAGTGAGTAGTGCCCGAGCTCGTGTGCCAGCTGTGCCACATCTGGGGAGGGACCCATGCCTTGGTGCAGTGCCTGGGCTGCTGTTCCTGCTGGCTTTCCAGCTGCCTTGAGCCACTGGAGCAGCGCTCAGCAGCTGGAGTGGGATTGGCGATGGAAGTCTCTAAAGTCTTGTTCAGTCTGCAGCTAGAGCCTCTGCAAGTGTGCATCAGGAGTGAATAATGTCACGCCAGAGAGGTTTAGTGCTAACTGTGGAGTTAAGTCTTTGGTAGGAGATGAGGGGGTCCCTGGAGGTCTTTAAAGAGTTGTGTAGACACAGTGCTGAGGG
>NW_010289447.1:0-29696 GCF_000700745.2 Antrostomus carolinensis
AATTCCCTTTTTTTAAAAAAAAAAAAAAAAAGTGTTGATGAGAATGTCTGCCTCATTCATTCTTGCTTACAGTTGAAGATTACCTAATTTCTAAGGATACTTCCTACTTACTTAATACTGTCTTTTGCCTGCCTTTATTTTTAGCTTCGTCTGGAAGCACTTCATCAGATTTTAGTGCTTCTGTCAGGGATGGAGGAAAAAGGCAGTGTGCCATTAATGGGAAGTCGTCAAGTACCAGGATTTCAGTCTTCTTCATTACTTACTTCTGTTAGACTACAGTTTCTTGCTGGCTGCTTTGGTTTGGGCACTGTAGGACATGCAGGTGCCAAAGGAGAGAATGCAAGATTGCATCACTACCAGGTATGTACTTCCATACTTTCTGCTGTTTCAATAACCAGGTGATAAAATGTATCAGTCCTTATAATATTTATTTGTTCGACCCAGGATGGTATCAGAGCAGCTAAGAGAAGTATTCAAATTGAAATCCAGGTGGCTGTGCACAAAATTTACCAGCAATTATCTGCTACGTTAGAAAGAGCTCTGCAAGCTAATAAGCATCATATAGGTAAGTGAAACTAGATTTGCAAAATATGTCCTCTAACATACAGTACAACAGCTTATATGTTTAACAAAGACTTTAACATTAGTGACCAGAATTCAATGAAGTATCTGTCTTCCTTCTTTTCCTAAGAAAGAGAACCTTTTTAACCTTTTTCTGTCTTAATTTTCTTCAAATGTTAGCCCTTTTTATTTTAAGACTTTGAAGTATTGTTAACCTTTCTATTCCACATACCATAATCTTCCACAGCCACTGATGTCTTTGGCGCTTCAAAGTGGTTTTTAGATTTTTCAGGGATAAGCAGTTTTCTGAAGAGACGAAAAGTCTCCAGTCTTTTTTTCTTTTGCTCAAGTGAACTTTCTTTAAACCCAAAACTGAAGAACATGGCATCTTGCCTGTTTTGGAAGCCTTTTCACCTGACCTTCTATACCCAGATATTGCTGTGTGCTTCTGTCCTTAAGGGATAGCTGGAACTCTGCACCTCTTTGTGCCTTTGTACATACACTGACCGAGAGCTTCAGTACAGAAGAGAGTTATATAATTTAGTTTGTTGGTAGATCCTAATGGGCACTCTTACCTGAATTGGTTTGTTGTTCCTTTGGACGACCTTGACATAGAGGTTGCATTGAGTTAAAGTGGGCTGTGATAGTACATCAGAAAGACTACCTCAGAGTGTCTGACAAAGACGACTAACTCTTTACTTGATAATTTAATTTATTAAATTTTATTTTTAAAATCTACTGTTCTTCTGTCTTAGTATTCTTACTCTCAGCAGTTTATTAATTAAAAACAACTTTATTTTAATCTTAGAAGCACAACAGCGTCTTCTGTTGGTAACAGTCTTTGCTCTAAGTGTACACTATCAGCCTGTTGATGTCTCCTTGGCTATTTCCACTGGTCTGCTAAATGTGCTATCGCAGTTGTGTGGCACAGACACCATGTTAGGACAACCACTGCAGTTGCTGCCCAAAACTGGTATTTCTCAGCTCAGCACAGCTTTGAAAGTAGCCAGTACAAGATTACTTCAGATCCTTGCTATCACCACAGGGTAAGTATGGAATGCTCCCTTGCTTCAGAAAACTTAATTGATAAGCTTTTCAACATCCTTTAAAAATAACTTCTTTTATGTGAGCTTTCTTTAGGACAATAAATGCTGTTCAGAAGCATATAGTGGAGAGGAGAAAAAAAGAGTAGTCACGTTATTCATAAGAAAGATGCACATAAGACTGATAAATATTTTTAAATTGTAAGTGAGGATTTTGGATCAGAATAGTCAGAGCTTTATGATCTATAAACATTGTATGCTAGTATTCCCCATTTTCCTAGTTTGACTTTGTATCTCGATCTGTTCAAGTTGTTATGATGAGGCTTTCTGTTGTCCAAAAGTCACTTGTGTAAAACCGATACCAATAATGTGGTAGGGCTTCTTCAGAGCAGTACATTGTGCTTTTTTTTCAGAACATGAAGTAATTTTCTGGGGAATGCTGGCCTCTGCTAGACCAGGGAACAGCATCCAAAATCCTGTCAATGCTTAAATACCTAGTTTTACTGAATAAAGAAAAAAAGCAATGGAGAAAATATTTCCTATTCAGAGCAAGAGTATTATTTAATATTCAGTACATACACCTTCGTTTCAGCATTCATATAACACATGGCATTTACCTGCCAAATCCATTATGTAAAAAACACCAATAACCCCACACCAAAAAAAACCCACCAAAACCCCAAAAAGCCAACCCACAAAAACGGCACCCCATCTTTGGAAGTTGCAGTGGGATTATGTTTAATTGACTAAGTTGTTCTTTTTCCCCTAGTAAGTACTGGAAATGTATCTAAAGATTGAAGTTTTAAAGTATCTTAAAAGTAGGATTCAAAGAAGAATAATCTGCCAAGCATGTGGTGGAGGATGAGGAAAAGTAACCTGCTGCAATAGAATGAATTAGAATTAGGCCTAGTTGTCACTTGCACTGAGTTTATAGTTGTGTCTTTATGTTATTGTTCCTTGGATCAGCTCTCAAATACTCTTATATTTACTTTTGTGTATGTGTGTGTGTACAGAACATATGCTGACAAACTGAGCCCAAAGGTGGTTCAGTCTTTGCTGGATTTATTATGCAGTCAGCTGAAGAACTTGTTATCCCAAGCTGGCGTGATGCTTATGGCTTCCTTTGGAGAAGGAGAAGGTGAGGAAGATGAAGTAGAATCAAAAAAGACTGATTCAAGTGGGGATAATGAGAAGAGAGACTTCAGAGGTAATTATCTTGCATCATTTCTGTTACAAATTTGAAATACCAGAAACCACTGAATGCTGAGGCCCTCACCCACTCTACTGTATTTTGGTTGTGCTTTTAACTGTCTTTGCTTATAAATAATACAATGGCTGATGAATTCATAAGATAATTAATTAGAAATGAGGATAGAAGGTCTTCTGTTTCCACAAACATTTTCTTGGTAAAACTACCTTGGAATACGAATCAAAGGTGTTGGTAAGTATAGTGTTTTGCATCAAAAATCCCCATAAAACAAAAGCATAGATGTATACAGTAACTTTCTATACAGTTGTTTATAAATCTTGGCATGCCTAAGTACCTGTGGTCCATAAGGCATTGTGTGTTATTCGAGTAGTTGTGTTCTTCCAAGTGCATGCTAGTCCATATAATGTGCCATATCAACTGGCTGCATTCTGTTCTGGACTCGACCGTGAATGTCTGCCTTAATTTTTTTTTTTTTTTTTTCTACTTTGACCTTGACTTTAAAAATTGTTATTTGTAGATACTGTAGAAGTAAGATTGTAAAGGAAAACTTTTAAATTTATCTTCTTAGCTGCCCTCCGAAAGCAACATGCAGCAGAATTGCACTTGGGAGACTTTCTTGTTTTCCTACGTAGAGTTGTGTCTTCAAAAGCAATTCAGTCAAAAATGGCATCTCCAAAGTGGACAGAAGTACTTCTTAACATTGCTTCTCAGAAGTGTTGCTCAGGTATGATCTTTTCAAAATGTACTCAATGGTTACTTGCATTTCTGTAGTGCAGTTCCTAAAAATAGGTCCTCTTAGAATGTATGTGACATAGTGAACAACTAAAACTAACGTCACTAGATGTACACAAGTTACACGTAGGAAAATAGTGCAGTGGTGGCATGCAGCTGGCATCATAGGTGCATGCCTGATGCAGAAGTCACTTTCAGATTATTAACATATTGTTCTGTCTTTAGGAGTTCCCTTGGTTGGCAATTTGAGGACTAGACTTCTTGCACTTCATGTCCTAGAAGCTGTATTACCTGCTTGTGAATCTGGCGTTGAAGATGATCAAATGGCTCAGGTCTTTATATTTTGTTACAAGCTTTTACACCTGCTCGTTCAAAAAGTCTCATTAAACTTTTAAACATTTCATAGGTTTATTCAGAATCGAAGTCAGGTGAGGCTCAGTGTAGATATTTGCTTATCTAACACTAAATATTTTGATACTTATACCTACAAAGCAAAGTAAAACGATATAATATTATTTGTTGTCCTCATCTTGGATTTGGAATGATCCCAATTATATTCTAATACACCAGGTTGTTGAACGATTATTCTCACTTCTGTCTGACTGCATGTGGGAGACTCCAATAGCTCAGGCTAAACATGCAATTCAAGTAAAGGAGAAAGAACAAGAAATGAAGCTACAGGTAATTATGCTTTTGCTTACTCTTTTGACTGAATGCAATGAAATTATATTTACTAAAAGTATTTTGTCCTGCATCTGATAGAAGCAAGGAGAGTCTGAAGATGAAGATGAGAATCTTCCCATACAGGAAGTGTCCTTTGACCCCGAGAAAGCTCAATGCTGCATAGTGGAGAATGGACAGATTCTAACTCATGGAAGTGGAGGCAAAGGATATGGTTTAGCATCCACTGGAGTTACTTCTGGGTGTTATCAGTGGAAGGTCGGTTGCATAAAAGTGTATTTCTTAACTTCTCTTACTTTGTTTTGGAAATATACTATATAACTATATAAACAACAGCTACCTATGATTTTTCCCTTATGACAGCAGTCTCAAGTAAATGATATTTGGGCAGCATTAGTTTTACAGTCAGACTCAATGACCTTAAGGGTCTTTTCCAACTTAAATGATTCTGTGATTCTCAATCCAAAGTGAAGAGTTTGTATATGCTTTTGAGCACTGCCATTTGGGTATTTCAGTACACAGATTGGAGACTGTGAATGTGTTATTTGTAGTGGTGGTGGTACTTGTCCCTAAGATCCATAGTCAGCACAAATGTGCATTGTCTTACAAAAGTTACCTACTAGACTATGTAGATTTTGAGTTTTTTCTTTCGAAAAACACTTCACAAAACATTTTGTTTCCTTGCAAAAAGACACATGAGCCTGTCTGACTGACAAGGCCAGCATCCATACATCATCTGGAATGATTTTTTTTAGAAATACAGATACGTACACAGTTGTATTCCTTCTTAGTACCAATATAGAAACCTGAGCATGATGTGAATGGTATGGAATAAGGGGTGGATACTGTCCTGGTTTTGCTAGGATAGAGTTAATTTTCTTCTCAGCAGTTAGAAGAGCTGTGTTTTGGTTTCAGGTCAGACTTGTTATGAGAACATAATTGATAAAAGTACTAATGTTATTAGCTGCTGCTGGAGCTCAAGGCCACCGTGTTTGTCTGGTTCACAGCTGCATTAGGACTGGGAGGGAGAAGCGCAGTGAATTGCAAAGCCCAAAACTGGCATTTGGATGTGTCAGTGAAATATTCCGTATCATATCATATCCCGGCATGTTTAGTGTATTATCTGGGGCTGACCGGAAAGGGCTGGGGAGGGGTGGGATTCTCTCTGGCTTTCACTTGGGCTCTCACTCTTCTGGGATTGCTGTTTCGGTTCAGGATTGTTGCTCCTCCAGAATTGTTATCTGGGAACGGGCCGGGCTTGGTCAGCAGGTGGTGAGCAGTCGCACTGGGTTATCACTCATCTGTGTATTTTTACTGTTATTGTTATCACTACTATTTTACTATCGGGGGGGGGGGGGGCCTAAGTTTTTTTCTGTATTAAACTGTTCTTATTTCAACCTGCAAGCTTCCTAATCCTTTCCCCCAGTCCTCTCCTGTATCCCCTGGGGGTGGGGGGAAGGTGGGTGAACAGCTCTGTTGGCTGCTGGCCAAGGGCTAGGCAACTGAAACAATCACACCATCTTTGAGCATAACACTTTTACTCCTTTTTTTAACTTGAATCTCTGTAAATCACTCACTGTGAACATGAGAAGGAAAGCTTATTTATTTCTGTAATATTATTTTTAGCACTTTTAACCTAGCTTCTGGGTTTTGAGTCTGGAGGGGAAAAAATACTCAACTTCTTTG
Organism: Antrostomus carolinensis; assembly: GCF_000700745.2. Taxonomy (NCBI): domain Eukaryota; kingdom Metazoa; phylum Chordata; class Aves; order Caprimulgiformes; family Caprimulgidae; genus Antrostomus; species Antrostomus carolinensis. Next base: position 5,914 of record NW_010289447.1, read on the forward strand.
TGTATTTAGATACAGTTTTCTTAATTACTAGTAGCTTAAGTTTAAATGCCTTGTTAATGGCTGAACTTATACACCAAGATGTCATTTTAGAGGTAGGGCATGATTAGTTTATTATTTTTTATTAAAAGCGTAAAACATTTAAAAGTATGCATAAATATGTGCAGTGTAAGTTTTCGTTGCTTTATTCTGTTAAAATGTATATTCTTGACTTTTTCCCCTGTTTTTTTTGTTTTGTTTTGCCTGCTAGTTCTACATTGTGAAGGAGAATCGAGGCAATGAAGGCACATGTGTAGGAGTTTCTCGTTGGCCAGTACATGATTTTAACCATCGCACTACCTCAGATATGTGGCTGTATAGAGCCTACAGTGGTAACCTTTATCACAATGGAGAACAAACTTTGACTCTGTCCAGCTTTACCCAAGGAGATTTCATCACATGCGTATTAGATATGGAAGCAAGAACTATTTCCTTTGGTAAAAATGGAGAGGTATTTAACATTAGTTGGTTTTTTGGTGTTCTTTGCATCAGTGGTTTAGCATGGGTGTTTTATAGAAAGCTAAGCATGACAGTTGAGACATGTGGCAGTTTCAGTACTTACAAGGATTATAATATAGGAATAACTGCCATATTTATCGTATTTTTGGTTGTTCTAAATTAGGGATTTTTGTTTTATTTTTTAACTAGGAGCCAAAACTAGCTTTTGAAGATGTGGATGCAGCAGAGTTATACCCTTGTGTTATGTTCTATAGCAGTAATCCAGGAGAAAAGGTAACTTAAACGTTCATCTGCATAGATGTAGTGGTTTTGGTTGGGATAAAGTCAGTGTTCTTTATAACAGCCTATACGGTGCTATGTTCTGGATTTATGACCAAAACAGCGTTGAGATTGCTGAGCAGTGTTTACACAGCATCAAGGCATTCTCGGTTTGCCAGGGGTTTCTGTTGCTCAGGGACTATATGGGCATCAGTCAGCTGGTGGTGAGTGATTGCATTTTGCATCACTTGTTTTTCTTTGTTTTATTTTGGCTTTTTTTCCCCACTTTTATTTATGAAACTTGCTTTTATCTTTTGTCCTTCTGATTTCTCTTCCCCATCCTGTGGGGGGGAGTGATCGAGTGGCTGTGTGAGGCTTAGCTGCCTTACTGGGATTAGACCTCAACAATAGGTCATAAAGCTTATCCTTTCCTGTCTGTTCTCCTCTGTGTCAATGTTATGGAGGTTGGTTTTTGGGCGGGATGTGGCTGGTAGCTAACAAGTGCTGAGAAAATAATTGATTATTCATTTTTGGTTTATGACATACGTAGCACTATATTACTTGCACGCTAGCTAGACTTTTCATAAATTCCTATATTGTGCAATCTGTTGTAAATTTTAAATGTATTTTATTATTTAGAATTGATTTACAGATGTAATGTTCTACACACAAAATTGCATTCCTCAGAAACCAGGAAGAATGTAGTATTGGGAATTCCAGATAGTCTTAAGTGAGAAACCATAACTGTTATGATTTCAGCATCCTTGAGTTTGAAGGGCTGCAGGTGTTAAGGTGGATTTCCTAGGGAGCTGAAGCAAAAAAAGACAATTCTAATAGTTTTTTCTATTCGGCAGGAGACTCCTGTGTTTATAAAAAGAGCTTCTTCAGTTATATTGAGAAGATAAATTTTAAACTATTCTTTTTGAACACTTAGGTGAAAATCTGTGATATGCAAATGCGTGGTACACCAAGAGATTTGCTGCCTGGTGACCCCATCTGTAGTCCTGTTGCGGCAGTTCTGGCAGAAGCCACTATCCAACTCATTCGTATCCTTCATCGCACAGACCGTTGGACGCACTGCATCAATAAAAAAATGATGGAAAGACTGAATAAAATCAAAACATGTCTTAAAGAAGCAGGCCAAAAGCTGAAGAAAAGTCGCTCAATTCAAAGTCGAGAAGAGAATGAGGTGAGAGAAGAGAAAGAAAATAAAGAGGAGGAGAAAAGCAAACACAGTAGGCATGGTCTGGCTGACCTTTCAGAACTGCAGTTGAAGATGCTCTGTGTGGAAGTGTGGCCTGTTCTCGCAGTAATTGGTGGAGTTGACGCTGGTCTTAGAGTTGGAGGTCGATGTGTACACAAGCAAACTGGACGTCATGCCACCTTGCTTGGAGTAGTGAAGGAAGGCAGTACATCTGCCAAGGTGCAATGGGATGAAGCAGAGATTACTATCAGGTATGCTCATTTCTTACACTTTTCACAATCTAGTGGTGTTTTGTACTTGGAAATTTTCAGAAGTAACATGCATTTTACATCAGAGTCATGCTGATCAATTATTTTAAGCTTAGACTTCAAATTTGACTTTTTAAATCAAACAAATATGAGTTAATTTTTAATGCTATCTAGTAATAAAATACCTTGCATGTTGAAAATAAACTTGATAGTTTTGAATTGATGAGCTTCATCAGACTTCTTAGATTTGGCATCTAGGTTTCAGAGTTGGGATGTGACCAGCTTGCCAGTTTTCCTGGATTTGATTTGAGCATTGCTTATTTTAGAATTGGTGTGTATTGGCTAACTAGAACACTATTGCTGTCTTAATTTACTACAGCTTCTTGGCTGTGTCTGTAAAGAACACAGATTTTTACTGTAAGTTAGTGCTTAATTTTGTTGTAAGTGGTGACCCTGGTTCTGAAGAGACGCCTGATTCGGTTTATCAGAGTTGAGAACAGGTGTCTTTGCTGCAATGTCATTCCCTTCTAAGAGGACTGGAAATTGCTCTCTGTGGTTGAGGAGTGGTTAAGGTCAGGAGATGGGAGGATTATCTCTTCTTAATGGTGGGTTGGTTTGTGGTAATTAATTATAATGCTGCCTTGAAGTAGTGTTTGTTCATTCTCTGACCTACCTTAGAGAGCTAAAGGAATGCACTTGCATTAAAAGCTAACACTCCGGAGTTGTTCTGCAGATGGGGGAGAATTGGGGAGATGGCTGGAAACAGATACTCCTTTTTCCACCTGTCTGGCAGATGTGGAAGGAAACTCTGAAATTAAGCTAGTGGCTTCTCTGGGCTCTCTGGTGCTCTTGCAGGAATTGCCTGTGTTCCTGTGTGGAAAAGATTTGATGCTCTCAATTTCTTAAACTCTTTCTGGCTATAGTTGAACCATAATCTTCTGGAGAAACTGAGCAGTAATTATTTTTTTTTGCTCCCAGTTATAAATACATTCTGAAACAACCAAGGTCAGTTCACCTCTTAGAGCTGCTGCACCATTAGACCTATTTTGTTTTTATGCATAAAGGCTGTTGTCACTTTAACTAAATATACTGAAGTGCAATTGATTGTCGGATCTAGTTCCAGATGTACATTCTTTCAAGTATGCCCATGTGACATTATAGCCTTAAAGTAAGTGTGCCCTTAAAATAATTTAAAATATTATTTAAGTGACATGGTACAGCACTTGAACATAGGCAGACTCTTGGTAATGCATTGAATTAAATTCAGAATGTTCCTTCTTAATTAAAATCAGACTAAAGCTTGCTTTCATTTTTAGGTAGAAGTTTATATTGTAAGATGAGAAAACATTTTGGAATAATAAAAGGAAGATTTAAAAGTCTGCTGGATGTATGGAAAATACAAGAGTTATGGAAATATAGGCTCGTGAATTTTTGTCCTCCTTAGAGTGAAAATTAGTCAAGTGTAACAGTCCTAAATATTACCAAAAATTACCACTGAGTATAGATGGACAGATAGACATGTATTATGTGTGTCTTTTGTGTTTTCTAACCTGTGTTTTTAAAAAGTCACTGTCCTCTCCAGATTACCTAGAATCTGTCCTGACATAACCAGAGACAGAATTATCATAAGATACTAGTAGTGTGCTCCTTGTGATGAATAGTTGAACAGGAATGTGAGGTCAGTCACAGCTTTTCCTTATGTGAAAAGAGTTTAAGAGTGTTTTCTTTCTAAGGTTTTATACCTATTCACAAATACAGCTCAGGTATGATGATAAAATTTTGCTTAGTAGAAGTCTGTTACATATTTCTGAATAATATAGCAGAAACCTCTATCAGCCAGAATGAGACCTTCTCTGATGCTTCTGGGTTTTAATGCTTGTTGTTCAAAACCTGTGCATGCTTTGTTGCCTTTGCTCTGATACCATATCTCCCCATTTTCTGATCATAATCTCATTTTCCCCTGTTTGCATTTAATTTTTAGAATCGGTTTGTTTATTTTATTAAATATATTTTACATCTTACTTTGCCTGCATTATTTCCTGTACTTTCCTCCTGTCTCTCCCTCACTTGCTTTTTCCTGTGTCATTCTGATCTTTATTAAAGCTTCCCAACTTTTTGGTCGCCTAGTGATACTCCATTGTATAATCTGGAGCCCTGTGAACCACTGCCTTTTGATGTTGCAAGATTTCGTGGGCTGACAGCTACTGTGTTGCTGGACCTTACCTATCTGACTGGTATTCATGAAGATGTGGGAAAGCAAAGCACCAAGAGGCACGAGAAAAAACACAGGCATGAATCTGAAGATAAAGGGGAAATGGACCAGAGAATGGAGGGTGATGTTGGATCAGATATACGATTAGGACAAAGTGCTGATGATAACAAAGGACATAGCGCTACAAGCTCTAAGTCGGAGAATGAAATTGCTTCCTTTCCTTTAGAACCATCAACACTAGGTATGGAATCCCAACACCAACCTGCTGAAGGAAGAAAAAAGAACCATGAACATACTCCAAGAAATCATGATATAGTGCAGTCGGAAATCAGAGCAGTACAGCTATCTTACCTTTATCTTGGTGCTATGAAGTCACTTAGTGTTCTTCTTAGTTGTAGTAAATATGCTGAACTACTGTTAATACCAAAAGTCCTGGCAGAAAACGGTCACAACTCTGATTGTGCTAGTTCTCCAGTTGTTCATGAAGATGTTGAAATGCGTGCTGCCTTGCAGTTCCTGATGCGACACATGGTGAAACGGGCAGTCATGCGTTCACCAATTAAAAGAGCACTAGGACTGGCAGATTTGGAACGAGCACAAGCCATGATCTACAAATTAGTGGTTCATGGGCTGCTGGAGGATCAGTTTGGTGGCAGACTTAAACAAGGTACATTTTCAAAATTATGGAAGTATATTATAGCGCTAAGATATTTTTTTAATTTCTATTAAAATTAATAGTAACAATGATAATACAAATAACAATGTTGTAATTTTGTAGTGGTTATACTTTGGAGGAATCTCAATTGGAAAGAGGAATTTTGCAAAGATGTTTTACTGTTTCGTAGATACAGTACTGATTTCTGTTTTTACTTTTCCCCTAATTTCTTATTTTAGTAAAAAGTGAATGCGTATCAGAAATATAAGGGTTTCTAATTTGTCTTTAATACTTTTTAAAAGTAAGCAGTTCTGTATATACTTGTCAGAAGGATTTTCATGTGGCATAAATAGCATAAAGTTCACTGTTGTTAAATGTGATTGTATGCAGTCAAGTAAAGAGGTGATGATGTTGAGCATGTGGATGTTCAGGGTGTAAGTAACCTGTGTTTCTGTCTGTGAAAATCTCTAAATGAGTTGTGGGGTTTTGGGGTTTTGTTTTCTGAGGCTTTTCCTGAGATATTTGGCATCGCACTAACAGAAGCTGAAGAGAAAATGTGTATATTTCCTTTTCTTCTTAAAAATACATGTATTGCAATCTGCATCTTCAGGGAAACCATTTAAATCTGTTTAAATGAAGAAAAAAATATCTAAAATATTAAAGCCGATTACTGTGCTGTCTGGTTCTTTGCTGTCTTAAGGACTTCTAAACCAACCAAAAAAATCCTTCAAAAATTTGTTACTTACACAGCTGAGTTAAAAATAGCTTTATAGTTAAATCAGCTTGATTTCCCGATCTGAGACTTTTTTTGCCTTTTTTTTTTTTTTTGCCTTTTGCCTAAGAAAAGAATCCTAGATGTTACAGTCATAAATCTAAATATCATAAAATCTAACCAAGTAAATGGCTTCTGTTGTCAGCTGTTAAGACTTGTTTACTGTTTACCTTGTATCAGTATGACCATGGTAAGACCCAGTAGACTGATTTCATGATTTCATTACATAAGTCCATGAGTTTTGGGCAGAAGTATTTGTATGGTGTGCATTTGTGCACAACCCTTTATTTGGGAGGAATTTTAAATAATGATAATTATTTTTGAAAGCTTAGCCACAGCTACTATTTTGCTCTACACAATTATATTAATGTCCCTGTAATGTCTTTTTTTCTGTTGTAGAAGTAGATCAACAAGCAGAAGAAGGTGATCAGTCTCAGCAAGCCCAAACACCAGTTACAACCAGCCCTTCGGCTTCTAGCACAACATCTTTCATGAGCAGCTCTCTGGAGGATACTACCACTGCTACTACGCCAGTAACTGATACTGAAACAGTTCCAGCTTCAGAATCACCTGGTGTTATGCCTCTCAGTCTTCTTAGGTAACATGTCTTTATTTTCAGCATACAATGATTTTGTGGGTGTAGAGAACTGGTTGTGTGGTTTATATGCAATCTATTGCATACAGTCTTTAGCTGTCTAAGCCTTTGAAAATGTTCATGTTTGTATTTACTGTCAAGAACTGCCTCTGCAGAAGACAGAGTTTAATTTGTTACTTTGCCTTGCAGGACATGTGACTAGAAATAAAAGCTGTTAGGCTTTTAATATATACTCTGTGTGTGTGTGTGTGTGTGTGTGTGTGTGTGTATATTTATATATATGTATGTAACATCTGAATTCTTCAAGATGGGAGATAATACCTTCCTTTTATTGTCCTTCAGTTCTTGTTTTTATTTGGTATAGTTTAAATTAAAATCTCTGAAACTCTGTGTTTTTAATGAACAGTTGTTTATTCTCAAACTAGATTAGATCTTAGTTTGTAGGTAACATCTTACAAGCTCACACCTTGCTTCATCCTACCCTCATATACTGAAATGGAAGTAAGATAAAGGTAGTTAATCTGCAGAGGCTATTTGTGATGTAGAAGGAAATCTGCTATAGACAGAGTCCTATTCTAAATTTATTAATTCTGTTGATGTATCTGTCCTCTGTTCTTAGAGGTTTTGCAGATGTAATTTGACAAAAGCCAGAACTATGTCCTATTACCAGAACAGTGAAATTAAAATACTCACCTGATTTATTAGACAGACTGAGTTCTGAACAAAGTGGGGAAATGGGAAGAGTGTTTACTTCTCTCTTATCTCATAGGACAGCTCTTGGTCTGTGAGGGGTTTTTTAAGGTGCATACTTACAATTTAACTTTCCAGGCAAAGGTAGTAGGAACAAGCTTTTCTGACAGAGTTTTTGTGCCCGCCCCAATGTCTAAATAGCACTTACCCTTACGAAACTCAAATGCTATAAAGTATGACTTGCCAAGGGCACTCTAATTTGATGTTTTTCTTGTGTCAGACCTTTTTCAGCATGACTCTTTTTAACATAAATGTACGTGGTTCATTTTTAAAGGCAAATGTTCTCCAGTTACCCTACTACAACTGTACTTCCAGCACGACGTGCTCAGACTCCTCCAGTATCTTCTTTACCAACATCTCCTTCAGATGAAGTTGGAAGGAGACAAAGCTTGACTTCTCCCGATTCCCAGTCTGCAAGGCCTGCCAATCGTACAGGTAAACTTGTAGTCAGTATAGATAGAAATGTGGACAAGTTAGTAAATTTGCAGAAATTCAGTGTCATTTTTTAAGACACTGAAAACCAACAGGATTTCTTTTTAATGCAACCTAACATGCAAAGCATCGTTGACAGCCTTGTAATGACTATCTTAGGACAAAAAGCTGTAGTTTATCTAGCTGTAGACTTCATCAAGCAGATGAAATTAGTTTTTAAAAGCTGTGGAATGTGTTACAAAATGCTTGTATAAAATGAGAATGCAGTATAATTGGTAATTACTTCAAAATGTTAATCTGATATGGACTTATTTCCTTGGTTGTGTGCCACTGCTCAATGCACTAATTTTCTAGCTTTTGTTACATCATATACCACGCAGAAAACAAGAATTGGTGTATTTTATGATACATAAACCAGTGTAGCTCCTTGCAATTAATCTTGTTTAATAAGATAGAAAGGCCTGTCCAACCTTTTTGGGTTCCTTTGCTGCTGCCTGGAATCATGTGAAGGTCATGGGAGGCTTCTGGTTCATAGAAATTTTATTACTGCCTGCACTGTACTACTCAAAACAGAAACTTGCTCTATTCCAGCATACATACAGAATGGAGTAGGTAGGAGGCTAAGCAAATCATTGCTTGAAAATCTTGAGCTTCTAAAGAGCACAAATGAGTAGTGTGATGCAAAGGAGATGATACTAAAGAATACAAGTCTACACGTATGTTTCGTATCAAATGAATAGAAAAGACTGAGTTAAAGTATAGTCTCCAGATTTCATACTCACTTCACTTTGAGAAATAAAGTCTATGCTTTAAAATTCCTGACCTATAACACCTTTTTATTCTTGCTCTTACATCCATGCTATTAGTTGAGTCTTCAACTGTTTCACTGGTTGCATAGCAACTTGTCTGCTCAGTTTCACACCTCTTATTTATTTATTTATTTATTTTTTACGAGGTGACTTGCTTCTAGTCATGATACTGTCTTTACAACAGTGCTAGTACATTGTTGATGCCTTTGTTAATCAGACCTCGCTTTTATGGGAAATGATAAGGAAACTGTGGGCTTGGGGCAGTAACTGACCTTTTTAGAGTCCCTTGAAAGACTCTTTGCACAGAAACAGAGCCATTATGTGCAGAGATTTTTCAGGTATATCACCAACTTAGTTGAGGTCTCTTTCTGCACCTCAAAAGGAATGTGTATTGGTGCGATCTCAGAATATTTGGGAATCTTGATGATTCGGTCAAGGATAACTTTATCTAGCCTGCCTAAATAGAAATCAGATAAATAATTTGATACAATTTTAAATGGAAAGAAACTTCTTAAAAATTTCTTAAACAAAGTAGTTCTTTGAATATCATCAGTATCCTACTTGACTAAACAGAAGCTTACATAATATATATGTTACCAATAGGAATGAACACCAGCTGGTTTCATTACAGAAAGTATCTTACTTTGTGGAAAGCAGTAGAGAAGAAAGTTGTTAAGGACAGTTATTGCCTTATTTGGAGCTAATGTGTCAAAGTAAGGTCTAAAGAAAGATTCGCACAGTTCACAATTAATATTTTCTGTCTTTTAAGCTTTGTCTGATCCAAGCAGCCGACTTTCAACATCCCCTCCTCCTCCTGCCATTGCTGTTCCATTGTTAGAAATGGGGTTCTCGCTCAGGCAAATTGCAAAAGCTATGGAAGCTACAGGTAACCTATAACTGCAGTATCAGTTTGAACTGAAAAATTGCATAAATATGAAACACTTTTTTCCAATAGAATACTTAATTTTTAAGTTCTATAACCATTTATGGAAAAAAAAAAGATTTTCTTTTTCACTGTCAATGATATAATACAGTTATGATGTGTGATTTTTCTTGCTCTCAGGTGCCAGAGGAGAAGCAGATGCACAGAATATCACAGTGCTGGCCATGTGGATGATTGAGCACCCTGGAAATGAAGATGATGACGAGCCCCAGTCAGAAGGGACTGCAGATTCACGAGATGGGACAATAGTCTCTGGAAGTGGTGGAAAATCTGGTGATCATTGTTATTTGCAGTCACCAGGTGATATCCCTTCTGCTGATGCCACTGAAATGGAGGAAGGCTTTAGCGAAAGGTAAAATGTCATTTTCTTCTACTTGCTTGTAATCTGTTGCTGAAGCTGAAAATCTCAGAAGTTCATTGTTGCTCACAGAATGTTAGTTTTTAATGCCACTTTGAATTTTGTTACAAGGTGAGTAAAAGCAAAGATGCAATTAAGTGTGCATGGTGCGTTCATTTTCTAGTACTGTTTGTTCACAGAACTGGGGAAGAATGTAACTAAACATCCTTCCTTCAAAGAAAAAGAGGAAGGAGGAACAAAAAAAATGAGGGCATATAGCTTACATTTTACCTAAAAGAACTAGAAATCAAAAATTGGAGTATTTTTTTCCTTCAGTATATTCATGAACAGATGTTTTTCTACACTTTCTTTTTAAATCAATTCTTTGTTTGCCCAGAGAGGATGAAACTGAATTGATGTTTACATTCCCAGTCACATTCACAACCTTAGATCTAAACTATCTATTAAACAAGGAAGAAAGGTGGTGCTTTTTCTTTTGTTTTGTTTTTCATTTTAAAAGTAGAGGTTATATTTTTAAGTGACACCTATTAGGAATCATACCAGCTTTTTTGTTAATAGGGACAATGAAATGACAAGATGTATTTTGAGAACAGTTTTGTTTAGATTCCTTGATGCTACCAAGATACGCTTTTTTAAGTTTCCTTAGTTACTTTTTTCCAGGTAAACCATAATTTCACAGAGAACTGACAGATTTCACATGGGAGAAATAAACTAAGCAGAAAGTTTTACTAAGTAACTTAAATTCGTGTTTTGCAAAAGATTGTGGGCAAAAGGGAAAAGGGCTGAGGAAGCAACAACAGAAATGTCGATTTTATTTCTCTTAAAAAGGAGAAGAAACCTAGTTTGAGCTGTAGTTAACATTGACAGTGTAAAATGCGTGTTCTCCCAAAACTTTTGCAATGCTTAGGCGCTATGGAAGCATCAAATAGGTGTTGACATTGCTGCATCTAATTTGTTTGAGGTAAACCTCACAGTCAAAAAGACAGTAAATATGCGCTGCAGTGGGACTGAAAATTCTTGAATTCCAAATTATCTTTTTTTCCTTCTTTGAAAGAAAAAAATACCAATAAAAATTATCTTAGTATTTTTCCTTTCTTACTGTATGTGGCTCTTTCAAACTTGGTTTGATTTACCTGTAAATTACAAATTCTTTTAGCCCTGATCATATGGATCATGTGGATAATGCAGCTTCTGTAAGTGGGCCTCCTTCTAGAAGTCGGTCAGCTGTAACGAGGAGACACAAATTTGATTTAGCTGCCCGCACATTGCTAGCACGTGCTGGTAAGTATACTGCAAGTCTTCCAAGGTCCCTGCTTATTCAGTAAATGAAGAGGAAGGGGATTGGTACTTAGCATGAAAGTTAAAAATCTCTCCTGCACATATGTATATCAGTGTATATTAAACTTAAGTGTTTTAGGGGGTAATAAGTAGATTATGTTTACCATCAGAGTTTAAAAAAAAAAAAAAGAAAAAAATAAGTTGAAAGTACAGACATCTTTATTGCATGCAAATGAAAGTACTACTTTCCTTTTTTTTTCCTTTTTTTTTTTTTTTTTTTCCCCACTTGAGCGGGATTATACCGCTCTGTACAGGCCCACAGGAATCAGAGTCGAAGAGAAGGGATATCTTTGCAGCAAGATCCAGGGGCGCTTTATGACTTCAACTTGGATGAGGAGTTGGAAATTGACCTTGATGATGAAGCAATGGAAGCTATGTTTGGGCAAGACCTGACTAGTGATAATGATATTCTGGGAATGTGGATCCCAGAGGTATTGGATTGGCCTACCTGGGTGTGTGTGACTGCAGCGGGGGCTGCTTTAACTTACTGCTTTTTGCATGTTCATATTTTTAAATTTAAAGTAACATGCTTATGCTTATAGCCTGTTTGAAAATATCTTACTGAATGCCAGCAATGTTTAAAATATTCTTGTATTCTGTAGCTTCACTTTTAAATTAAGAAGAGTGCTTTCTTGTGTTTCTTGCTCTGCACTTCTACATGTACAGTTTTTCTTCTCCCTCCCGTGGAAGATGAGAACAGAACTAGTATAGTTGTTGTTTTGATGATATGGCTTAGAAATCAAGTAGGTGTTCCAGATTGCTTAGCTGTGTGGGATAACAAACACAGTTGTAAATGCTTGTTCTATCTTAAAAAAAAAAAAAAAAAACCAAAACAAACAAAAAAAAATCATAGTTGTCATCTGATCTGTAGCAGCATAATTTGCACTTAAATCCATTTTTTTTAGGTAAGTCATGTCATATATTTCTTTCTCTGGGAAGGATATGGTGACAGTCCTCACTAAATTGCTGTATAGCCCACTAAAAATACGTTTGAGGTAGAAAAGAAATATAATAACAGCAGCTTGTTTATCTTCGGATTATCCATGTCAAATTAGACAAGCAACCCCCAAGACACTTTAGTCTCCTAATTATGATGTTACCTGAATCTGATATGGAAGCAAGTTTCAGTATGTGTATTGAATTTTTCAGAGAGCATGTTTCACTGGAACATCACAATGAAATTACTGACTCGGGGCAGAAATGTATTTATAGAAAAATGAACTTTATATGAAAAATATTCCCATAAAACCTCAGAATTTATTGACACAAATGATAATTATTGTTGCTCTGTAAATGTAATGTCCAACTGGAAGGGGAATAAAAAAAAAAAGGATTCTAGGATTCTTTTTTCTCTGTTGCATCTAGTCAAGTTCTGAGAAGAACCAGATAACTTAAAGACAGCATTGAATGTGAACTAGCAGAGTTATAAGTGAAAAGTTATACTGTCAAGAATTTTGAGTCAGATCTGAACTGAAATAGGAAACTCTCATCCTCTGAAAGTTTACCTCTGAATGTCTTTCCTGTTCTGAGATGGTCTGCTCTTCATTATGTCATAAACTGTCTATTATTTCTGCTTTGCTTTTGTGCAAGTTAACTGTATAAATCACTGTGTGTAACAGAAATGGGCAGGAACATCCACCTAAGAATATTGGTGTATTTTATATCTAATATGAAGATATTTATTCTGTACAAATAACATGTGAAAATCTTACTATGCAGCACGTTTGTGAATCTGAAGACAGAGAAGAAGTAGTGGTTTGTGAACTGTGTGAATCCAGTGTTGTCAGCTTCAATCAACACATGAAAAGAAACCACCCAGGCTGTGGTCGTAGTGCAAATCGCCAGGGCTATCGTAGCAATGGTTCTTATGTAGATGGATGGTTTGGTGGTGAATGTGGAAGTGGAAATCCTTACTACTTACTGTGTGGCATCTGCAGAGAGAAATACTTAGCCCTGAAGAGTAAATCTAAAGCATCAACTTCTGAAAGGTACAGAAGTACAAGATGGTGGAATAGTCTGTGTTAAGAAAGGAAACATTAAATTAAGATTTCTAGCAGAATTTGTCTTTATTTTAACTGAGGCTTAAAATAGTTTTCTGTAGTCAGCAAATGCATATTTAGAAAAAAGATTGTCTTGATATTTCTATTTATTAAGTGAAAAACAAGGAATTATTTCTTGGGATGTTGCCTGGTCTTGTTGACTTTTGAAAACTTCCTTTTTCAGTTTTGTCTGACAATTCCAGTATTTTTAATGGGCCTTTCTCACATTAGTGCTGCAAAATGCTTCTCCCCTCCACAGACACTTTTAGAAGCCCTTTTATTTATCTCTCTGTTACTAATTATTTCCAGAAATCATATATATATATATACATTGACCTAACAGTAAAGTAACTTAGTAGTAAACCAAGTTTAAAGGTATTATGCTTTTATGTAAGTTATTAGATCCATTCAGTTATTTTCTTTGTTATTTTTTTCATACAGGTACAAAGGCCAGGCTCCTGATTTAATAGGTAAACAAGACAGCGTCTATGAAGGTATGTTTTTTAAGTTGCTGAAGATACTGAGTACTTCACACTTGCACAGTGTTTTATTTTTCCATAAAGGCACTTCCATGCAAATAAACCTGTTATGAAACTACCTGAAGATATACTTTAAAATAATCTTCAGACTAGGTGTAGTATTTTCTTTTAGTTCAAATGGGAAAAAAAATCAGTGTCATTTTTTTCCGTTGTCTTCCATCTAAGTAGCTGAAATGGCAAATACTTAACTTTGGGTGATAAGGTGTTGTGGGTGGATATTATATCCAGAATATATCCAGACATACAGAGCCTTATGTTCAAATACATTTCTTCAGCTGCCTTTGTTGAAGAAGTTAATTGTCATAAGTTAGAGTCTTGAAAGTCTGCCATTAGGCTTCTTACTTTTTCTACCTTTGTACTATCTGAGAGTGTCCTGAGGGTGACTTTCACTTTAAACAGATTATATCTAGTGGTTGTAGAAAACCTTTCCCAGATGATTCTTTGATTCTGGGCCTTTCTGCACTTGTATGACTTACCACATTTGTCTAGTTAAGAGTAAATGAGTGCTCCAGAACTTACCAGCAAGTCTGTCTTACAATAGATAGAAAGTGTTAAGATTCTACTGTATGGGAAGTAAGAGCAGGAGGGATCAGTAAATGTAAATTGACTTCAGTGTAAGTGGTTGGGAAGTGAATGGAGTGCATAACTGAATTGCAATTATACTACTTTTTATTCCCCCCAACCCCAGGAAGGAAAAGCAAAAGCCTGGGTGTACAATTATGACCTAAGAACTCATGCATACTTTTTTGATAAATATGAAGACCAGAAATTTCTATTATCTATCTTTCCTATTGAGTCCTTTGAAAAATGCACCTGTTATCATGATTTATAGCACAACAGCACAACTCTGTGTCTGTGCTTTTCACTATATTCCAGGTTTAGGAGTCGTCTTGAGCTAGATGTGGTGACCTCTCATTTCTGTGTTTTAAAAAAACAGCTAGTGTGATGTTTCAGAGAATCTTCTGTGAAACTGATCTGCAGTACAAATAAAGATCACATTCAACAGAGAGGGGCGAGCGTGGGATTTTGTTTTTCTCATTTACTGTGTTGTGTCTATGTTGACATCAGAAGATGAGTTTTTAAAACTGAGATGTTGCAGGTTACAATCCACATTTTATACCCTGTATTGGTTTTTTAGTTAATTTAAATTATTTAATATTTTAGCTTTTGTAACCAAGTCTAGTTATATTTCTCCAATTCTAGAAGACTGGGATATGTTAGATGTAGACGAAGATGAAAAGCTGACAGGAGAAGAGGAGTTTGAATTACTGGCTGGACCTCTTGGGTTAAATGATCGACGTATTGTACCTGAACCTGTACAGTTCCCTGACAGTGACCCTCTGGGTGCTTCAGTTGCAATGGTGACAGCCACCAACAGTATGGAAGAAACATTGATGCAAATAGGTAAATTTGAAATTAGTTTCATTCAAAGAACAAATACCTCCCCTTTGGTGTGATTTTATAGTGGCGGGGCAGAAATATTTTGACAGTCTTTCCCGCCTCTCACCATGAGGAAGTGAAGACAGGGTTCTAAAGTGTCTTATTAAAGGGGAGTTAGAGGAGTGTGAGGCATTTATTTTGGAAGAAGGCTTGAAGCTTTGAGTTACTAATAAATCTGTGACCGTCGTCCTGCAGTGGGTGCAGTAGCATGTTTTGCAGAACTCAAAGATGTATTCATGGATTTAAGTTGGGACTTACTGACCAGCCTATTGAAATGCAAGATCAGTGTGTAAGTTTGTAGGCCCCTTTAATGGAAAGGGAAAGAATGGGATTAACATTAACTAAGTATTGTCAAGTTGTGCTCATCTATCTTTGAAAATAAGGAATAATTAAATTATGGAGTGTATTTTGGGAGTGTATTTTCCTGTCAGTCACTATCACTAAAGTTCTGT
Source organism: Antrostomus carolinensis (assembly GCF_000700745.2). Taxonomy (NCBI): domain Eukaryota; kingdom Metazoa; phylum Chordata; class Aves; order Caprimulgiformes; family Caprimulgidae; genus Antrostomus; species Antrostomus carolinensis. Next base: position 21,453 of record NW_010289447.1, read on the forward strand.
ATGAATGAAATGTTGAAAAATGAATGAGTGATTTGAAAACTTGGGCCAAATTTGCTTCTGTGCTTGTTACTATGTGATAATGTTTCAGTTTTCTTTAAACACTAACACAGATCATCATTATTTCCAAGGCTGTCATGGCTCTATAGAAAAAAGTTCTTCTGGCAGGATAACCTTAGGAGAACAAGCAGCTGCCCTAGTAAATCCACATGACCGTGTTATGGCTCTAAGAAGAGTAACGGCTGCCGCCCAAGTCCTCCTTGCAAGAACTATGGTTATGAGAGCGCTCTCACTTTTGTCTGTCAGGTTTGTGGCGTCCTTGGCAACACTTCCACCTTTCCATTTGGAACCAGTTATCAAGTTATGTTTGATAGGGATCAAGTTTTAAGCTATTTGGGAAAGTGATTCTCATTTTATGTACTTACATCATACTATTAAGAGAAAAAGTTATGTTGATTTTGTTCTTTTGAACCTTATCTTCAAACTTTATGAGAGAAACTTCTGCGTCTCACATGGAAAATAGACTGCAGTAGTATCAGCCATTCAGAACATAAAGTTGCTGTGTTTGTCAGTGGGGTTTTGTTCAAGGCAAATATTAGAACTTAAAAGAAAAGGAGTGGAGGGGCTGCAGCGTCATTTCTCTTTCTTCCTCTTTCCCCTGCTTGGTAGCAAGGTCCATGTAATCAAACAGGCAGTGTTCACTAATAGTGTGGGAATAGTTTTATCCAAACATAACTTTCTTTTAAAATGTACTAACAAAACCAAGAGCATTTATATTCTTTTTCGACAGTGGTTCCAGTTGTAGCCTGGCAGCTGGTCTTGAATCCTTGGGATTAACAGATATCAGAACTTTGGTTCGTTTAATGTGCCTCGCTGCAGCAGGGAGAGCAGGCCTCTCCACAAGTCCATCCACCGTGTCAAGTTCAACAGAGCGATCTAGAGGAATACACAGCAAAACAAGCAAGCCTATATCTTGTCTTGCCTATCTGAGTACAGCAGTAGGCTGTTTGGCATCAAATACTCCTAGTGCTGCAAAACTGCTGGTGCAGTTATGTACACAGGTAGGTCTGTTATTTCAACATAAATATTTATATTAAACTGCTGATACCTGGGATGAAGCCATCCATTTTGTACATACTGATAATTTGTGCTTTTATTTTTATGTGAACTGTGATGAGACTGCCTGTTTGAGAATCTCCTTAGAGTTCTTGTTTATGGCTTTACACAAGGGTGTGTTTTATTGTTGGTAAAAATCAAGTAACTTTACTTTTTTTTTTTTTGCTGAGTACTCTTTTCAAGTGGAGAAAAATGGATGTGTTTTTTGTATTGATAGGGTTTTTTCTGTTAAAGATTTGGGCTTTTTAGTTGAGTCATCTCTATGTGGAGCACATTGCATTTAGAAAGAGATGACCTACAGCTGTGGACATGCAGCGGGATTTCATATATATGAGGAAACTTCTATGCAATCAGAGTAATTGTTTTCTTCTTCTGAGTTTGAAATATAATTGTGGATAAATAGGAGTGTTGGATGGTATAACGGATTTTGTTATGTGTTATTGTTTTTTATCTTACCACTGGATACAGTTCTTATATAAAAGAACTTTATAAAAAGTTCTTATATAAGCTCCTTAGTTCTTGCTGGTATTCTTGGTTACTTGATACTTTTTTTTTTTTTTTTTTTTTTTTTTTTTTTTTTTTAAATCCTTGGATCTGGATAGTTGTTTCCATTAAGACTGGGTATTCCCCAGTGCAGGAGACTTAAATTCCATATTGTATGTAATCTTTGCCTGTTAAAATAAAAGTTGTTGGGAGCTGAGAATTTCTGAACAAAACCTGAAAATCTTTAAAACTCTGCATGATTTGTTCAACTAAAAATGTTCTCCAAAATTGATTTTTCTGTTTGTTCCAGTCATTTATTGTCTTTAATTATTTATTTTTAGAATTTGATTTCTGCAGCAACTGGTGTAAACTTGACAACAGTTGATGATCCAATTCAGCGAAAATTTTTGCCAAGTTTTTTAAGAGGAATTGCAGAAGAAAACAAACTTGTCACATCTCCAAATTTTGTGGTTACTCAAGCACTTGTAGCATTGTTGGCAGACAAAGGGGCCAAACTGAGGCCAAATTATGATAAAGCAGAAATTGAAAAGAAAGGTATGGTATAGCTTTGCTTTTAAATGTTAATTATTAAATCTTTGGTTCTTTGTTTGTATTTAAGGAGACTAGAATAATGTATAAATAAATATACTCTCAAAAATGTACCAAATGTGTTTTAATCAAAGTAATCTTATAGTTTAATACACAAATTTTACTTAGAAATATGATCTTATTACATAGTTGCATCTTCTGCCACTTAAGAAAAATCCGAATGCCTGTGTATTCAAAGCTGGCTGGCTAAGCCATTCAGCCTCAGGTGTGCCACCTAATGAAATTAAGGGGAGTAACAGCTGAGTACTGACACAGAAAGTTGTGCTGCCTCTGCTGTGAGAGGTCAGGGAGCCAAAAAGCAACTGCTGTGCCTCGACACCAGGCTGTTGCTGTGTTAAAGCAAGGGAAGGACATAGCAGTGAGAGCAGCTTATCTCTGTCAGAGACGGCATTTTCCTGTTCAGAAGGCAGGACAGCTCTGTGAACAACCATTTTCCATATGGTGGGAATAAGACTGTTTGTAATTCTCTTCTTAAGGGGTGTTTTTTTAAATTTTAAAGGGGATGATTTTTCTCTTAGTATCAGAAGAGTGTTTTTTTTCTAATAGTTAACGTGATTGCAGCGTTCTTGGGTGATGTTTGTTAATCTCTTTTTCCGGAAATTACAGCTAATGCTGTGTTCGTTTGTGTAATTCTGTTTGGTACTCATCTCGGCATCATCTCATTGTTTTGTTTAAGCAGGTTTAATTGCCCATTTGTATGCCCATCCTTCCTATGATCCTTCTGCTGTAGGCCCTCTGGAGCTGGCTAATGCACTAGCAGCTTGCTGCCTCTCTTCAAGGTTATCTTCACAACATAGGCAGTGGGCTGCTCAGCAGCTGGTGCGAACTCTTGCAGCACATGATAGAGATAATCAAACTGTTCCTCAGACCCTCGCTGATATGGGGGGAGACTTAAGGAAATGTTCCTTCATAAAATTAGAGGCTCATCAGAACAGGGTAAGCGTGATTTCTCCCAAAATTGTATGAATTTGAGTACTCTCTTTTGTAGAATACAGAAAAAGTAAAATACTCGTATTTTAGAAATATGCTGCCTGAAATGATTTCCCACAAGGAGTAATTTTTTGGTGATTAAGTTATTGCTTGAGGGTACCTCTGATGCAGAAAAATGCTTAGCTTCTTCAAAACTTGAATTAAAGGGGACATGAAAATGTTGTCACACTACATGAAGTTGGCGCAATCACCCTAAATCTTTTCGTAGACTAGATCTTAATTTGCATTAATTTTTCTGTTGTAGTAGTTAACATCTTTGTGCACTGTCCTGTGGAATGGATCTGAACAAAGCGTAGCATCCTTATAAAGCCTGCTTAATTACAGTACACAATATTGTAAAAGTAGGAAAAGATATCATTTGATTGTTATAGTGTATTTCAATAATGTAGCTAATACTCAGACCCATTGGTTAATGTTTGCTTAATATTTATGAACAAACATACCTAAGCTTTAGATTTAAATTCGAGTTTTGCCATGATTACTTTGGTATTTGTAGGTCATGACATGTGTTTGGTGTAATAAAAAAGGACTTTTGGCAACTAGTGGAAATGATGGCACCATAAAAGTGTGGAATGTTACAAAGAAGCAGTATTCATTGCAACAAACGTGTGTGCTCAACAAGCTGTAAGTTGATTCTTTATAGTAGTCAGATATTTAATTAAGCTGTAATTGGGCAAGATAATGAAAAAAGGTATGCCTCCTGTATCTTCAAAAATACAGGGGTGATACAGAATTTAGCCTACAGTATGCATCCTGGCAATATTATAGGCCTCATTTTCCTGTTACAAAAATCATTAAAACTGTGCCTGTCGTGTATGACCTTAAGGGCAATAAAAAATACCAGTGATCCCGTTAAAATTAACCAAAGCAAACTTGAAAATAGAATTTTAGAACAGTGCAACAACATTGTAGCAGGAGGAAGAGTATAAGCTAGAACTGAGAGTAAGATGTACCTCTTTCATTTCTTTTGTCCAAGCTATTCTGTTTCATTCCATGACTTCCCAGAAAGTTTGGCCCTCACCAAAGACGTTAAATTTAAGATATAAATAGGTAAAGGTAATTCAGCTTATTTTTCCAATTGAAACCTAACTTTAAATTTCTTACTGTGGAAATAACTGGTACCTCATTCTGTAATTGGAAGTGGTTTTAAATAGAATATAGAACTATGAGCAGAAAAATTTATTATGTGAATCTGCAGTGATGGCAGGAAGACTCCAGATTTTAACTTACTTCATTAATTCTATGCTTTCCTGTCTGCTTAAAGGAAATGCCTTTTTAAAATTCCATTATTTTATTCTATTGTAGAGAAGGTGATTCTGAAGAAAGTCTGGGATCACCCAGTGACCTTAGTTTGTCTCTTGTCTGTTGGAGCATCAGTGGCAAGTATCTGGCTGGAGCTACCGAGAAGATGGTGAACATATGGCAAGTCAATGGTATGCTCTTAGCTACCTGTTACACTTTATGATACAACGTATTTCTAGGGAACCTGCTAAGTAATTGAGTATTTGTTTACTCAGGTATTTAACTGTGTGTGCTCTTCAGCTTAAATGCCTGTTATCTTCCATAATATCTTGTAAACCTGTTTACTTAGAGGAAGACATTAACCACAAATCAATGTGATTTACAGTTCATTAGAAAACTGAGCAGCATATGAGTTCTTGTTGAAGCAGAAGCGTTTAGATGTGAGGCTTGATCACTCTTAGCGATTTTTGTCTGTAAATACTCTTCCTATAGTCTGCAAGAATCACCTTTCTATATGCAACAGGGAGAATGTGGAAATTGACTGAAACAGATGGAAGGAAGGATTGCTGGAGTGATCATTTAGATGGAATGTCTTCTAATGAGAGTAGAATGAGTGAGCTTGGTCTATTTGAACAGAAGAGTCTTGGAGAAAGAAGCATATAAATAAATATATTAGGAAGGTAAACTCTAGGAGAAGCGCAGGGAGAAAAAGTAGCTGTGTAAACAAATGGATAGTGTTGACACAAGAAGAAATGTAAATAAATTGGCCATTAATAACTTCAAGAGAGTTTCTAATGTTTGAAAGACCATGATGTCATATTTTATAAGGGGGAATGACACCTGGGGAAGAAATACTGTAAAATAAATTGGACAAATTTATGGGTTTGCATTGTGATGAGAGGACCAAACCTGATCCCGGGATAGGCACTTCCCAATTCCTTGGTTCAGTTTGCAAGCATCTTTAAGTGGATTCTCTTAACATTTCTACTGTCATTTGTGCTGCAATTAACTAAACCAGCATAATACCTTTAAAACTCTTAATCATAATCTCTGAAACTTCATTAGGTTGTTTTTGTGCTTATGAAAATCCCCAGTTACACTGCTCATGTTAACGGACAGTCCAGAGTAGTATAAATTTACTGAGTGCTGAAGAATTTAGCTTCCTACCTTAGCATAGCAATGTAACTTGACTGATAATTGAGATTTGTTACCTAGATTTTGTGTCTGCGAAGATTAGTGCATCAATGATTCGTAGGCTTGTAATTTACAGGAAGTTGTCATATGTCCTAGCTCTAAATAGGATCTCTTGATATTTTTACATGGGAAGTATTTGTCTTATTTTCTTTTCTTTATGAAGATTAAGTAGTTTTAAAAGACATTTTGGGCTTCTAGGAGGAAAAGGACTATTAGATCTTCAGCCTCACTGGGTATCTGCTCTAGCTTGGCCAGAAGAAGGGCCAACTGCATCATGGACAGCAGATGCTCCAGAATTATTATTAATTGGTCGTATGGATGGATCTCTTGGTCTTGTTGAAGTTGTAGATATTTCAGCCATACACCGGCTAGAACTGGAACACTGCTACAGAAAGGATGGTAGGTGACTGTATCTGTCATTTAAGTAGAAATTAAAATTATTAATCCTGCCCCCTCCTTGTTATTTTTTTAAATTAAGCAAGTATATAATCTCAATTTTTTAATTGTTGTTCATGGGATATGACTTCTGGTACTTTTCCTGCAATCATTCCCTTGCATTCATGAGAGGAGAAGAGTCTGTGGGATCTCCATCTGCACCAGTTCCCCTACAACAGAGGCAAACAGTTTGTAGCAACCTAGTCAAGTCCTGACATTCCTTGCCATTGTATAGAATCAATATAGATTCCCTGCAGTGTCTGCTCTGTCTACAGATAGCATGTCATCAGTGTCATTTCAATTACTGAATTACTGCTGTTTTTCCTTTTTAGTTCCAGTCTCAGGGGATATCAAGTAGTACATCTTTGGTAGCATTGTTGGTTTTGCATATTGCTTCTTCAGGAAATTTGCAGATTTTTTTGGCAGAGTCAAGTAAGGCAATATCTGCATCCTAAAAAGGCTCCAGTCGTTTTCAGTGCTTTTCTTAGAAGAATTCCTGTCTCAGATACATGTATAGGATTCAGTCTACTTTTTTTCTTTTCCTTTAGCAGAGTTCTTTTCACTGTGTCAAGAATATAAATTCAATTATTTTAGTAAAAAGAAGAAGAGTGAAAGAGCCGTCGCGAAATAATCTCAACAGCTGTTGTCACAGTGGCACTTGGTTTTAACTTAACCATACAAATGCAATAAAATTTTCAGTCCAAAAGTATGCTAAGTAACCTTTGTGGTCAGGGAAAGTTGTTATGCATTTTATATTTTAGACAATTGCACTGCAAAAACCTCTTTGTCAGGAGTGAAGTTCAATTTAGTTAATTTAGTTTTTTTGTTGTCTGTTTGTGTAGTGTCTGTCACATGCCTTGCCTGGTTCAGTGAAGACAGACCATTTGCAGTTGGCTATTCAGATGGAAAATTGCTAATAGGAACAAAGGAACCACTTGAAAAAGGAGGAATCATTCTAGTTGATGCACATAAGGTAGAGTTAGATTTTTTAAAATTAATGTATAATTTTTGTAAGTAAAGATCTGTTTAAGCTGTTTTCTGTATTTGAAAGCTATTTATAAAGTCAAATGCAGATTATTTTAAGAACACACACCTATTTCTGATACACATCTGAACAGTCTAATGAATTTAAAGAAAAAAAAAGTAAAAATCAATTTTATAGTCTTTTTTGCTACTAGAGACTGAGAAGTGTATGTGCATATAGTGACAGAAGTGTATTAAGGACATAGCTGTGCATGTCCGGATTTAAAAGACTGTAGTTCTTTTATTTTGTAAAAGTGCTCATAATAAATTTTAATTTTCGTTACGTTGCGTTTTTGTAAAGTTTAAGTTCCTGTGCAAAGCAAAAGATGTTTTTCTAAATATGCAGCCACAAAGGTTTAGATCCTTCACTTGGCTAGTATGTAATAATAAGTCATTAACAGTCCCTAAATTATTTGTTAGGCTAAGAGGAGAATTCCTCAAGTGTCGATGTAGTAAAGGCATCTTACCATTAAGGTAATTCATACTACAATTTCATAATATAAAAAAGAAGGAAAAAATGTCTGCTTTGGGGGGAAAAAAAAAAATCAAGAAAGATGTGCAATGAAAAGAGAGATTATTTTTTCTGTACTTTCCCTTTAGTTTCTTTCAGGAACCTAGGATTTTATTTTAGTTTGATAGTTCTGAAAAGTATTGTTATGATTTCACAGTTGCAACTCACTATCTGTGAAATGATTTATTTGAGAATAAAATGTTCTTTGTTATTAATAGTTAAATACTGCATTAGCTCTGAGTTAAATTTTCTCTGTTCTTTAATTTCTTTAAATCCAACAGGATATGATTGTTAGTATGAAGTGGGATCCAGCTGGTAAGATTCTCCTAACATGTTCCAAAGAAGAAACAGTGAAACTCTGGGGACATCTGGGAGGATGTTGGAGACGTCTGCATTCACTGTCTCATCCAGCTCTTGTGAATGGCATTGCCTGGTGTGCTCTTCCAGGGAAAGGACCCAAGTTGCAGCTTTTGCTAGCTACGTATGTAACTTTTTTACTATTTTTATAGCTTTTTTTCCAGGTCTTTTCTACTAGTCTTTAGTGTCCAGAGCAAAGAAAAGTTGTATCTTTTTTTAAAAATAACATTAATTCAGTAAGCCAGTTGTGGTGAGATTCGTAAGGCTTTAGAATTCACATGGAAAGA
>NW_010289447.1:29726-58916 GCF_000700745.2 Antrostomus carolinensis
CCATGCTGTGAGACCTGAGTATAGTGGTCCTGCTTGAAATGTCTTGTTTCATTCAAATTTTTTTGTGGGGGAATATGGTGTTAGTAAAAACTGAAAAGCTACGGGGTTTGGGGACTAGGGAATAATGCATTTATCCATTGGGAACGTGCCTTTCCACTTTATATTAATTCTGATTTATCCTGACTTCCTTTAGCGGATGCCACAATGGTTTGGTGTGTGTCTGGACCGTTCCCCAGGACATAGAAATCACTTTGCAGTCCAGCTCAACTTGCTCAGAAGGATGGTGGGACCAAGAAACAAGTGCTAAGGTAAAAGGAGTAAACTTGGTGTTTAAGAAATTCTCTTTTCTCATTTCAAAATTGGGGATGAAAAGTGTGTGAGCAAGTTACTCAAATGTCAGCATTTCCTTAGAGAAGACATTTGCTTAGAAAAGTTTGTGTTACATTTGTATATGCATAGGCATTTTCAGAACAGGGAAAAAAAAACCCAACCCCTAAAATTTAATAAGAGTTTAAAATTGTTTCTAGATAATGTTAAGTCAAGATTAATTTCACTTAGGTGAATTGTAATGTCTTTAACACTGATGGCATTTTGTAAGGGGAGAAAAGTTAATGTGATAAAGAGATTTCTAAAATACGATCATAGTATTGGTCTTTTTGGAAAGACTGATCTTCTGGAAATTACCTCATCTCTACTTATGATCAATTTTGCAGAATACAAAAGCTGTTGTGCTATTCTGTTTTCTGTAAATAGTTAACTGTGTTCCATAACTATGAAATGATTTGCAGGATGGATACAGAAAAGCAGTAGAAGTCAAGTGTGTATTTCAACTGAGAGGACATATTACTCCTGTTCGGACCGTTGCATTCAGTCCTGATGGACTGGCATTAGTATCTGGTGGACTTGGTGGTCTCATGAATATTTGGTCTTTACGGGTAAGATCATCTTTGATGTGGCATGATTCTTTTTTCAAGACTAGCTTGCTTTCCCCTGCCCACAGTATGTTAGAAACACTAGAGAATGCATGGTCTAAAATAATGGTATGAAATTATGAACAATAAAATATAAATTGAAATTGTACTTAAAATTGAAGTATTGTATGTATTATGGTTCTACTATTGATTCATGCTGTAGGCTTGGTCGTGTCAGTTAGGCTTTGCAGAACCGGCCACTCTCTATAGTTGGGAACAATATTCTCTTACTTTGAGAACTTTTCCAAGAGTCAGATAATGTGGATTTTTAAAGATTTCTAAGTCCTTAATTATGTTATCTCCTTAGTATCATAAAGACACTAGATATTTTTTTGCTTTTTGTATAAACATTACAGTTTTTAAATAACTATTGAACAGCTTGGGAGAAGATGATCCTTTAGGAATGTGATTATATGCATTTAAACTGAAAAGCAGCTGTGTATACACACTGACTCAAACCACTTCTTTCCTTAGGATGGTTCAGTATTACAGAGTGTTGTGATAGGTTCTGGAGCTATTCAGACTGCAGTGTGGATACCTGAAGTTGGAGTAGCTGCTTGCTCTAACAGATCAAAGGTGACTCTATGTGTTAAAGTAACAGTCTTTCAAATTCTTTACTAAAATAAAATGCTATGTGTCTCTCTCTTTTTTTTTTTTTTTTTTTTTGCAGATAGACATATCTAACTGTTATATTTTCAAGACACAGTGTTTTGGGCTTCCACTGTCACCTGACCCTAAAAAGACTAGGTTGTTTTTTTTTTAAATAGTATCCTTTGTTTAATTTGGAGGGGCAAGGTGGAATCTTCCTGAGCCAGTGGTTATAAAGGATGCTGCCCACCAGTTACATCAGCTTCTCTGTTTAATGGCAGCAGCTGTAAGTGGACAATAAAAATAGGCAGAAGAGAGAATTTTTTTTTTTTCCCTTTATGCAGCATGAAGTAATGTTCATTTCCCCCAGCAAATAAGATAATTCAGTCATCTAACTTAATCTAAAGCAACCTCAACCTCAGAAAGTTTTAAGGAGCAGCAGAATTTACTTCACTGTTTGCTGTGGCAGGAACTGCTGACATCTGAACAGAAGTTTTGTAACAGTTGATTATTACAAAAGATGTTATTTTTTGTGTGAATGAAGAGAAATATGGCATAAGATATGACTCGTGTTAGTAGAGTCATGCTGCATGTGGTTCTAAGTATTTTGGTATTGTTTGAAAGTCTTTTCTGAATTCAGACCAAATATTGAAGGTCATATTACAAGGCAGATCCTAAACTAAGGTTGCACCTAAACTAAATCCCAAACTAAGGTAACAGCGTTCACTGAAATGAACTCTGCTTATTACCATATTTGCATTCTTCCTTGGAGTGATAATTGTAGTGTTGCCGTGGGAAAGTGAGGAAGTGGCAAACAGAGATGGCTATACCATAGCATTTGTCAGCATATTTTTCACAAACAGAGACAAAAAATGTTGAAGCTTGTGTGTTAGCCCCTGTGGATAATTGGTGAGAAATCAATGCAGTTGAATAATTGTGCTTTATCGTTTTTTAATTTCTAACGTGTCTTGTGACTGCTATTAAACAGGATGTGTTGGTAGTGAACTGTACATCAGAGTGGATATCTTCCAATCACATCCTTGCAACATGTAGGACTGCGCTGAAACAGCAAGGAGTGCTGGGATTAAATATGGCTCCTTGCATGCGAGCTTTCTTGGAACGTTTGCCAATAATGCTTCAGGAACAGTATGCTTACGAAAAGGTAAGAAGAGCTAATAGAAACTTGTAAAATTTATGTCTGACATGAGGTCACTGTTTGATTCGCAGCTGGTTTCAGTCTTCTACCACAGAGAACCCAGAAGACCTTCCTACATCCTGTTTGCAAGTGACTTTCAGTATTCTCAAAGCTAGTAGTCTCCTAATTTGAGAATATTTAAAATATTAGAAAAACTTTGACTAAGCATGGAGGAAAGTTTTTTTTTCCTACAGGAGTAGCTTTGAAGGACTCCTGTTTCCGAGTTGATTAATATATACTTCTAACTGCATGCTCAATTTCTTTCTCCCATTCCCCTCACCTTTAGCCCCATGTTGTTTGTGGAGACCAGCTTGTTCATAGTCCTTACATGCAGTGCTTGGCATCGCTCGCTGTGGGCCTTCACCTAGATCAGCTCTTGTGCAATCCCCCGGTACCACCTCATCACCAGAACTGCCTCCCTGATCCTTCAGCCTGGAATCCCACTGAATGGGCCTGGCTAGAGTGTTTCTCTACCACCATAAAAGCTGCTGAAGCCCTGGCCAAGGGAGCACAGTTCCCAGAATCCTTCACTGTTCCAGACCTGGAGCCTGTCCCAGAGGATGAGCTTATTCTCCTGATGGTAAAATGTGCTATATTGTCTTAACAGTGAAGCATGTTGTTATTGAGCATACGGTAAGAAGCAGTTAACGTCTCTGAACTGTAAAGATTTATATTCATTAACATAAGCAACAGCAATCAGTGTAAGTTTATTTTTTAATTAACTGTAAAGATTGCTCCCTGTGTGTGTGTGTGCGCATGTGTAGTCATGAGTGTGTCAGATGCGTATTAAAAAACAAAACAAAAACCAACCCAAAGCTGTGACAGTAATTTTTATACGTGATAGAAGCAAGAAATGTAAGGCTCTATAATGCTATTTTTAGAGTGACGTTTTGGCACATTTCTAGCACCAAATTATTTTGCTAGCGACAGTTGTCTTTGTGACTTGTTATGATAAGTAAACCAAAATAGAAATTTTTGGTTAAGAACTTTTTATGAGCAAACTTAAAACACTTCAAGCCAGTGTTTGCAGTAAAAACTTCAAAAAGCCTGGAGCACCAGTAAATAGGAAAAGATTACTTCATTATGAATTTTGGGGTTTTTTTCCTTTTTCTATTTTGATTGTAAGTCATGGATAAAACAGTGTCGTTGCTAGATAGGTGTAGTAAGGAAATAAACTTGGCCTATGGATGAAAATAAAGTATTCGAGTCTGCACACATTCACTCCTACTGCTGTACTGTTTAGAATAATTTGGTTAGCAATATTGTTCTTAGAAAGGAAAATACGTATCACATAACAGCAAAATAACATGCATCTCTTGAACTGGATGTGGTAACTGTGGCTTTTGTTGTGTAGGATAATAGTAAGTGGATCAACGGTATGGATGAACAGATAATGTCTTGGGCAACATCAAGGCCAGAGGTTAGTAAAATTGATGGGGTTTGGGGGCTTGGGGTTTTTTTTGTGTGTTTTTGTTTGGTTGTTTTTTGTTTGTTTATTTGTTTGGGGGTTTTGTTGGCTTTTTAAGCATTGTAAGCTATTAAAAGTACTCTTGTCCTAACAAAAGCATTCTTCATGCCGTTCCATAGGATTGGCACTTGGGAGGCAAATGTGATGTCTATCTGTGGGGAGCAGGAAGACATGGACAGTTAGCAGAAGCTGGTAGAAATATCATGATACCAGTAGCAGCACCTTCATTCTCTCAGGCTCAGCAGGTGATAATTTTAAGTTATGTGCTTCTGTTTTTAATTATTTAGTGTGCGGTATTTGTACAGTTTGTCTAAATTCCTCTCTAAATGTCTTTTCCATTTGTTGTTCCAATTTACTATAAAGTACTTCCAAAACATCTGTTTTCACAAAAGAGGAAGTCTTTAATTATTTTACAAATTCAAACCAAGAAGCCATTGCAATTTGACAAAACAAAAATTGTTTTATATAAGCATGATTGGAAAATACCTGCACAGCTTTAACATAGTACGTGTGCCAGTTTTTTTTTCTGAAATAACATTGACATTCAGTGTGGGAACGACAAAACTAAATCTCAGGTAGGAGTATATTGTGATTTCTCTCACTGGAAGCAGGTTTGTCAAAACTAGTAGCAAGTTTCAGTGAAGTAATTTTTATGATGATGTGATTGGGTAACAAAACTCCATTAAACGTGGGGTGAGCGAAGTTTTAGGTTAATAGGGTAGTCACACAAGTATTTGCAGCCTAACAAGAGTGTTGTCTTGCTACAATTACAAAGGAAAAAAAATTTAAAAAGGAGATTGTACATTGTGATGCAGGTATTACAATGTTGATGCATTTATCACAAAAACAATTAAAGCTCCTCTGTGTCTTTCTAAACCAGGTTGTTTGTGGTCAGAATTGTACTTTTGTCATTCAAGCTAATGGCACAGTTTTGGCTTGTGGAGAAGGGAGCTATGGGCGACTGGGACAAGGAAATTCTGATGATCTTCATGTGTTAACAGTCATTTCAGCATTGCAAGGTAAAATTGTTAGGTTTGAAATAAGTCAATTGAGGAAAGCACAAATAAGCATTTTGGTAGTTAATGTAATATTGTTTTATGCTCTTTTTGTAGATTTACACATTAAAAATATTGTAGACTTTAACAGAAAAACTGAACAAATAAACTCAATGTTTATTTCTCCTTAAGATTTAAGTAGTAATATGTTAAAATTCCTTAATTTTAAGAAGGCTTTAGGCAAAAGTGCTTGCTCAAGATAGGGACATTTCATTTCAAAATGAATGGCAGGCCAGAAGTGTAGGTTGTACATAAGAAGATGAAGGTTTTGTTTTGTTCAAAAAAAAATAAAGACATTGTTCTAACAAGAAAACTGTCATCATAGTTGATTGCTTTCCCCAGACTTAATTGGCTGCCACTAGGGGCACTTAGGAAAATGTATGTCAGGAGTTTATTATCATTTACTCTAAACCTTTCTTTCTCATTTTTCTTTAACAGGCTTTGTTGTAACACAGCTGGTGACCTCTTGTGGATCTGATGGGCATTCCATGGCTTTAACAGAAAGTGGGGAAGTCTTTAGCTGGGGAGATGGAGATTATGGCAAACTGGGACATGGGAACAGTGACAGACAACGCAGGCCTAGACAAATAGAGGCTCTGCAAGGAGAAGAAGTGGTGCAGGTTCCAAAATATTTTTTGTCTCCTACAAATTGCAGGCATGGTAACCTAGTGCAAGGATTGTCCCAGAACCATTGTCAGTCTTGACAGTTTGAATTCATATATTGACTCTATTTCTCTGAGCATTACAAACCCAGCTGATAATTTCCAGTTGAAAGATGTTAGTATCACAGACCTCATTGTTTGATGTGTGATGTTAATTGACAGTTGTTACTGGAGAAGACTAAAAATTAGAAAGAGCATGGAAGAGAGGGATGAGCAAAAAACTGTCAAAATACAGATGCGATTTAGAAGTTTCCCTTATCAGATGTCTTTGACCTACAAAACTAGTCACCAAGACTTCCTGCTAAGCCCTAACTGTGCATTATAACAATGCACAAAAACATATTTGGCTTTGACTGGAGGTTTCTTGATAAAAATGTAAAATATTCATACAGCAACTGCAATCTGTTTGCAGAAAACAGTAGTTGTTAAAAATAAATAAATAACAAAAACCACCTGAAGGCCTTCCTTTAAGCAAATACCCACCTGTCCTCCTCCTCAACGTTACTGTTGAGAAGAATGAGAAATAGGTTGTTGGAGAAATTAATACTAAAATGTCTGTATTTTAGCTCCTTATAAAGTGAATGTGATTTAGGGCAGTTAAAGGGATTACATATTTACATGTAATAGCTAATAGAATTTCCCCCCCCAGATTTAAAATGTATGTAAAAGTTACGTTTATTTTGCTTTCAGATGTCATGTGGCTTCAAACACTCAGCTGTGGTGACAGCAGATGGCAAACTTTTTACATTTGGAAATGGTGATTATGGTCGATTAGGACTTGGAAATACTTCAAATAAGAAACTTCCAGAAAGAGTGACAGCGTTGGAAGGTTACCAGATTGGACAGGCATGGTTCATCTAAAACTAGCAACGTATCACTGTTTAAAGCTGATGTTTTCACCGTATTTTAAGTGTTCATGGTTTTTTTAACCTTGGCTTCAGTTTTTATTATGATGACAGAATTTGACTGTGCATAATTTTTTAAAGAATTACTTTCCTGACTCTTTTGATCCTCTTTCTGCAAAACTGCCCATGTTTTTTAACATTTTGAGATTTAGGTATTCTTAAGCATTAAATCATGAGCAATCTTGTATTCTTAAACAGTGAGCATGTGTAGCGTAATACTATCCCTTGGTTCTAGGAGCTGAGAGGAAGCAAGTGCCTAAAAATACTACTGTGTTCCCAAATGTCTTTAAAATGCTGTTACAAGCAATGGAGGTTTTGATGGTTTTGAAAGCATGCTTATTTTTCAAAACATGATTTTTCTTTTCGTAAAGGTAGTTGGGCTGTTTTGAGTTAGTAGTAAGTTAGCAAAAAGTGTGGTAATAACATGTTTCTCTCAACCAGGTGGCCTGTGGACTCAATCATACTGTAGCTGTGTCAACTGATGGCTCAATGGTTTGGGCTTTTGGAGATGGAGATTATGGCAAACTTGGTTTGGGGAATTCCACTGCAAAATCCTCACCACAGGTTAGAATTCGTAGAGAAATTATTCTTTGCATAGATATTCAGTGTTGTTAAAAACACTGCACAGTGTTCAGAGTGCAATTTGCAAACGTTGAATTATTAATTCCATCTGCTATACTGTTCTAATACAGTCCTGCATAAATAATTCTGATGATGTTATGCTGAGCCCAATACTTTAAAGGATTTCACATAAATAATAGTGTCCTTATCTCAGTGGAAATGCAAATAGTGAAAATCTTAGGATTACCGTAAAGAAGAGAGCTTTCTTATTTTGGAATTCGGGGGGAACATTGTTTACACACTCATCTACTTCCTCCCATGCCACTCCCTGCTCATTCCTAGTAAAGAAAAAGTATTTTGGATCATTGTACGTAGAATAAGGTGTTGATTCCATTAAAGAAAAAGAGAGAAAACTGTGTCTCGGTTTCCTGTATTAACTTACAAGCATTAATTAGTGTAATCCTACAATGTATGCATTGCACAGTGAGAATTGTAGGATTTCTTTTTGGAAGCAGGAGTTACAGATTAAATTGGTGTTTACTTTCTGTTTGTATCCTCATAATACCATAGCTCTTTTTGCTTTCACTTACTTCTTAGAAAGTGGATATTCTTTGTGGAATTGGAATTAAAAAAGTTGCCTGTGGAACCCAGTTCTCTGTTGCGCTGACAAAAGATGGACACGTGTATACTTTTGGACAAGGTAGGACAATCTGATATTTGGACCTTTCTATCTATAGGTTTGTGTGAAAAGAAAGAATATGAAGACTTTTAAAAGACTGACCTAATGCTACTTTTTGTATTTGTGCTAACCTAATCTGACTTTTGGAACTTGAGCAATGCAATTTAAATGGAGGCCTAAAATCCAGATTTGTAGCTCTATCAAGTTTGATCTCAGGACAGGTTTTCAATTTACTAATTTACTTTTTGAAGAGTGTTTTCCTAAAACTTAATTGAAATTCACATGTCCAAAAACACTGGGTTACACAGAGGTTCACTTTGTCTAATAAAGCATGTGCCTACACAAGCTGTTTAAAAATCTGGGCAGAATTTCCAATTGCACTGAATTAAATGTGTTTAAACTTCTCAAGTCAGTTAGCTCGTGTATTATGAAACCAGACATTTAGATCGAGAAGTCTCGTTTTAATAGAATTTCAACTTGTTTCAGACTTAAAGTGAAAATAACAGTTTTAGCGATATTAATGAGGAAACATACACTAGATTTCCCCATAACCAATTGCATTTGTGTCTCGGTTCCAAGAATATGTAGAATTGCTTTTTGTCCCTCCCTGAATTCTGTCTGCAAGTGAAATTAACTTTTTAATGTTCTTTACATATATAGACATGTGCTTGCAATTTTAGATCGCCTGATAGGTTTGCCAGAAGGTCGAGCTCGAAATCACAACAGACCCCAACAAGTTCCAGTACTGTCAGGAATCTTCATTGAAGACATAGCTGTAGGAGCAGAGCATACACTGGCTTTATCCTCTACAGGGGATGTATATGCTTGGGGCAGCAACTCTGAAGGGCAGGTATGTACTATATTCCCTGTTCATTTCTCACCTTTATAAGGTTATAATTGTACTTTACAGATGCAGTTGGAATATCTTTCTTCTGGTGGAAAATAAACCTTTAGGCATTTCCATTATTTTCTTTTTTATTTCCTATGCTCTTACATGGTAGTAGTTTGGGAAAGCACTGAAAAGATTCCACCCTAATTATTCTAATCAAAGGTTTTTTAAAAAATTATGAATTTTTACCTAATTCTTGAGCTGTCATCAGTTTTTTTAAAATCATAACATTTATGGTTGGCATCAGTCAGATTTGTGAATTCTTTAGATGCTTTTCATAAAGAAAACATAAATTAACTTTTTTGAGAGAGTGATTATTTTTAAAGTCAGAATAAATAAAATCTTTCCTTTCTTTGGGACCCTAATTTTATCCCTGCCCTTGAAAGTCTGTTTTCCTCCATCGCCTCATGTGTAACTCAACTTTTTGCACAGATTAGTTCCTCAGTCTGGAAAAGAGCTTGCAAAAAATCTCTAGCTGTTTTAAGGTCTCTTTGACACTTAGATCTACTCCTCCCATTGAGTAGGGATGCAATATTCTGTCGAAAATAAAAGGTAAATGCTAGCATAATAAAACATCTATATGGGAAATATTTTTTTTATCCCAGTATAAGCTGTAGGTTAATACCATTTTTTACCATTTGCTCTGAATTTTTGCTTAGAGAGTTTTAGAGGTATCATCACAGTTGTTGATTCTTCTTTGTCCCTTTTACAACTGTTATAAATTGTCAGCTTGGACTGGGCCATACCAACCATGTCCGAGAACCAACCCTAGTAACAGTCCTGCAAGGAAAGAACATTCGACAGATTTCAGCGGGACGTTGCCACAGCGCTGCCTGGACAGCTCCGCCTGTCCCACCGAGAGCTCCAGGTAAAGAACTGAGATTGTTTCTGTGCTCATTTGATTTAGTCTTTGTCTTTCCTGGGGGCTGAGTGCAACGAGAAGTTCTGAACATTCGGGACAAAATATGTTTTCTTTTGTGGCCATGCAGGTTTTCAAACCATCTTAGTCTCCTAATTTTGCTACTGTTATGGTTTAACCCTGGTGGGCAGCTAAGCACTGCATAAGCTGCAGCAAAGAAAATCAACTCTGTCTCAGCCAAAAGTAGTACAGCTACCCTTTATGAAATAATGCTTTTTTCCCTTTTTTTCTGTGATAGGTGTTTCAGTGCCTTTACAGCTTGGTTTACCTGATGCTATTCCACCACAGTATGGGGCACTGAAAGAAGTGAGCATTCATACAGTAAGAGCAAGGCTCAGACTGCTGTACCATTTTTCTGACCTCATGTACTCTTCATGGAGATTACTTAACCTCAGTCCCAATAACCAGGTAAAATTCCATTTGAAAAAAAACCACAGCTTAGCTGTGTTGTGTCCCATGTCCCTAGGGAGTTTCTGACCAGGTTGAGATGGATCTTAGTAATAGAGTCTATAGATTTTTTGTAATTAAAAAAAACCCTAAATCTGCATTAAACCAAACTTTGTCGATGTATTGTTATATGTTTTTGCTTATGCCAATATTGATATGTCTGTTTCAGTTTCCAAAAGCTTGCTAGCCTCAAAGCTAAAACCAAAAGTGCTAACCTGTCTGTTTCCTGCAACATTGAAGTGCTAGTGACAATTAGGAAGGCTTTTGTTCTATAAAGAATGGAATGAATATTCTTTATTAATATGTTTATTCTCCTACTGCTTTATTGCAGAACAGTACATCTCATTACAACGCTGGAACATGGGGAATAGTTCAAGGACAGCTAAGGCCCTTGCTAGCACCACGAGTATACACGCTCCCCATGGTACGCTCTATAGGAAAAACTATGGTTCAGGGGAAGAACTATGGGCCACAGATTACTGTGAAAAGGATTTCAACCAGGTCAGTATTGTTTTCACAGGTGTTGTTAGACCTCAAACAAATACCGACATTCATACATTTTCCGTAACTTTTGGCACATGGAGCTCTCTCTGTACAGCTTTGTTAATCAAGTGAATTCAGTAGCCTTTATGTGTTTGAGTTACATTGTATGGCTGTGTCTTTTTTTTTTTTTTCTTTTTTCTTTTCAAAGAGGTCGGAAATGCAAGCCCATTTTTGTACAGATAGCAAGACAAGTGGTAAAGTTGAATGCATCAGACCTTCGCCTACCTTCCCGTGCCTGGAAAGTGAAACTGGTTGGAGAAGGAGCTGATGATGCAGGTGGAGTGTTTGATGACACTATTACAGAAATGTGTCAGGTATGAAAAGTCTGTTAGTTCAAAATGCCCGAGTAGAGTTTTTATTCTCTCTGGTGTCTTTTAGTATTTTTCAGATTTCTTCTTTGCCACTTAGCAAATACTCAGTCCTGAGCCACAGCACTAGAGCTGCCTGCTTAGGCATGTCTCTGAGGATAAAGAAATCTTCCTAGACTGTGGCAAGGAACACATGAGGCCACACGATAACTAGTGGCCATGAGGCCACACGATAACTAGTATTACAGTAGGCCCTTTGGAATTCTGAGATGGCCTTTGGGATCCTCTGAGATAGGAGCCTGTAAGACTAGAGTAGGGTTGAACATTCAGGTAAGGACTTGAGGCATAATTTTTGATTCTTTCCTAGACAGTTTCCGTTAATTATGAGGTGCAATGAGAGTTCCGAACAGAACTCATTGAAAAATTTGCTTCATTTTTGGTTCTTGAAAAAGCTGCTGTATAGCTTATGACTTCTGCTTATTTCTGAAACCAGTACCAGGAATGTATCACAGAGCAGTCACAGTAAAATAACCATTATAGTCTGATGTAAGGGCAGGTCAAATATCCTTTTGTTACTAAAAATCATCCCTACCATGTTTACTTTCTCTTAAATACTTCACATTAATATGTAAGGAGTAAATCATTACTATAATAGAATATTCTGTCTTGTAATGCCATAATATCATAATATTTCTGTAATAGGTTTGTTATCTCTGTGTCTAAGAAAGCTTTTTTTTGTTGTTGTTGTTGATTTTTAAGGAACTGGAAACTGGAATAGTGGACCTGCTGATTCCTTCTCCAAATGCTACGGCTGAAGTAGGCTACAACAGGGATAGGTAAGTTGTTTGGGATTTGCTTTTCTTGCAGATGCTAGTAGGTGAAAATTAAAATTTTCTATTAAACATTTTATACAAAATGATGAGACTTCATGATGGTCTCCAGGATGTTTTTTTTCCTTTGGGTCGTGTTGTGATGATACTTCATTGTGGAGGAGGGAAAAGGTAAGTTTTCAACATGAACTTCTTGGATGGCTGATGGCAGAATTCAGAGTAACATTGAGACTGCCAGCCTTTGTGGTCAGGATCAGTTCTGCCTGTCTCGGCCTCCATTATTTTAACAAGCTAAAGATCACAATAATCTTCTTATGTGGACACCCCTTGCTGATAATTGTGTTGACGGTTACTATGCTGTGCTTTGACATTTTTTGTCTTTTACTTCTAATGAAGTAACATAGGCTGGAGCATTTTCACGGCTTGTTTGTTCTTTCAGGTTCCTCTTTAACCCTTCAGCATGTTTAGATGAACATTTGATGCAGTTTAAGTTCTTGGGCATTCTTATGGGTGTAGCTATTCGTACAAAAAAGCCATTAGATCTTCATTTGGCTCCAATGGTCTGGAAGCAACTTTGTTGTATCCCACTCATCTTGGAGGATTTGGAGGAGGTAGATCTGCTCTATGTGCAGACCCTCAACAGCATTCTTCACATTGAAGACAGTGGGATTACCGAAGAAAATTTCCATGAGGTAAGATGTGAAAGTTGGAACCTTTAGGCTTATTCTGAAAGCAGTTACTTGATCAGATTGACCTTAACTTCAGGATTTATATAGTACAATGTCCCCGTTACTGGGATAACAAGCACTTCACGTGCATTTGGAATAGTTTGTGATCTTATTATGGTTCCAGGCGACTGATAGCAAAATATTAAACTTGGATCACTAGAGTCACTTACGCTGAACATACTTTTCCTGTTTTGCCTATCAGATGATTCCTTTAGATTCTTTTGTTGGCCAAAGCGCTGATGGGAAAATGGTTCCCATAATCCCTGGAGGGAACAGTATTCCACTTACCTTTTCAAACAGGAAAGAATATGTGGAGAGGGCAATTGAGTACAGACTCCATGAAATGGACCGTCAGGTAAGTCTCATTGTGACCCTGTCCCCATTGTTAATGCATACAGTGGTTTTGATTGACACCCGTTTCCATTGCAGTTTATTGGGGAATGAGAAAAGCTTGGCTTTCCGCATGTCGCCTGGGTCCCCGTGGCTTTTCTTTCTCCACAAACTGTTTAGGGGTCTCGTTTTAAATGAGTCCTATTTTCCTTAGTAATTGCTCAGTCGACAAAAATGCGTTAGAAATCAGAACTTGTCTTTCATTAGCGTAGCCCCACTGCAGGGGGAAAAGACCTGCAGCTGTGCATGCTGTGTGCTGTATAACAACATAGAGACAGTATAGCCAGATAGAGACTCGCTAAAGTAAATATTATTGACAAACATTTGCTTAACTTACAACTGTTTCTCTTCTGCTTTAGCACAGAAACAACAAACGCTTCATGATAGGTTTTGAGCAGCATTAATTACCTATTTGCACACTTTTGTGTATTCTGTCATTTGTCTAGTGAAGCTTATGAAAGCAGCATACTAATTACATGCTAGAAAAATTGTTTTCCTTTTTCTCAAGACATAGATGGATGCATGATATTATCTGCATTCGAAAAGTAACTTTCTCATCAGAGGTACCAAATCCTAAGCCATCTAGAACGCATTTCTTACGCATCTGACTGTGTTCCAGCTCAGATGCGTGGTACACACAGTTTTTTGGCTTAGCCATCATCATTTGCGCTGCTGACTTGGACTTTTTAAAGGTCTTCTGGTTTGTATCAAAACACATTCTTTAATGTGTAATTACAATTTAAAATACTGGTAATACTCTCCAGGATTTTGAGAGAGAGGATGCAGCCCTTACAGGGGGTGCATGTGTGGGAGGTCGCATTTGGCAGATGTAACATCATTCTGCTTCTTTATCCCATTTCTCAGCTGCTATGTTACTTTGGCATTCGGATGGTACAGTAAGTGGCAGAGGCAAGACAATTGCACTTCAGATGTCTCTTCTTTTTTGGCAATAGGTGGCTGCTGTAAGAGAAGGAATGTCTTGGATTGTCCCAGTTCCTTTGTTGTCTCTTCTGACTGCCAAGCAGTTGGAGCAAATGGTCTGTGGAATGCCAGAAATATCAGTTGAAGTTCTGAAGAAAGTTGTGCGATACAGAGAAGTTGATGAGCAGCATCAGCTAGTACAGTGGTTCTGGCATACCCTTGAAGAATTTTCAAATGAGGAGAGAGTCCTTTTCATGAGGTTTGTGTCAGGAAGATCTCGACTGCCAGCCAACACAGCTGATATCTCTCAGCGATTCCAAATAATGAAGGTTGATAGGGTAAGACCCTGTTTTCAATTTTGGGGTTTTGTTAATTCCTGTCTAGTATAAGCTGTCCTTTGGCAATAGGAGACAGGTTTCCTTAATAGCAAATTTACAAAGGAGAAAGTATGGGATGGGATATGCTCTGAGCTATTCAAACCAAGCATTTTAATTTTGTAGAAGTACATACACTGCATGAATTGCATCTTCGTTCATTTGGTGCATTTACTATAGTTACAGATTTGGAGGTTTGGACAGGTTCTTGCACAAGAAACAAACCATCTTGTAACTTTTTCTCAGTAATTTTCTGTTCCAATCCCTGTTTTCATTTGACAATTTTCACTTCTTTTTTTTAAGTTTTAAATCTGTCAGTGGCAACATGTGACCACTAGTGAACCCTTAACATCTTAAAACCACTGTAATGAGTTGACAGTATTTTGCTTTACATACAGGATGCATTCATTTGGCATCGCTTCTGGGTTTTTTTGCAGTGAAATCGCGTTTTCTGTCAACTACACGAGTCATCAAAAACTTGGCAAAATCTAAGATAACAGTGGTTTGACTGTCATCTTTGGTTAGGTGTCTCTCTAACTGCCCAATGTTAAGTCACATTATGGCATGTAATTTGAATGTTGCTTGGTGCCTTACAGTGGGCTGCTAAATAGTAGTGCAATCAACTTTTCAACCAGTTGAATTTAATTAGTGGGCTGAATTATTTCCAGAGCAGGTGACAGAGCAGTAGTTTTGCACCTCCTGAAGGATGAAACAAGCGATGTAAACAAGGGAGGCTAGTCTGCTTCTTAAAAGGTATTTTGAGATAGAATGTGAAAATGCTGAATGACAGGGGCAAGGAAGGGAGGGAGCAATGAAATACGGATATGTTGCATTTTTTGCTTCATTCACAACTTAACAGTGTCCCCCCTTTTATCCATTTCCACAGCCTTACGACAGCTTGCCTACCTCACAGACTTGCTTCTTTCAACTGAGGCTCCCACCTTACTCCAGTCAGCTAATCATGGCAGAGCGTTTGCGCTATGCAATCAATAATTGCAGGTCTATAGATATGGACAATTATATGCTCTCACGGAATGTGGACAATGCAGAGGGCTCAGACACAGATTATTAATTCACATTCTGTGAACAAAATCATCTTCCTTCACTACAAATAGTGCCCTAAGTCCAATTTGTTGTCGACATAATTTTACAGTAACCATAGATGTTTTAGGAGCATAAAACCAGATGTTAATAGACAGTGGCCACATTTTAGTTACTCTAAATGTAACAAAAAATTAGATGTTTTTATTTTTTTGTGATTGTAAAAAAGAAAAAGAAAAAAAAGGAAAAAGAAGACAAACAAGTATGATCAGTAAGTTTTTTCTCCATTTTTGGTCACTTTTGATAAGTTTGCATGGAGACATTTTGGTGCATTTTTGTTGGGAATAGTACATTTGTAAGCCCTCCCAGTGAACATGAAGAGTTGTACATTGTGTATAATTGTTCATTAGCAAGGACAGTTTTACATGAATATTCACATATTTATTTTGTTTTAATTTGAATTGCCTGTGCAGGGTTCCTGATGCAGAGAAAAATAAAGCAAATTCAAGAATTGGTTGCTTGTATGCATTTGTGAACTGTGATTGGTTTACTCACGCTTCATATGTTTCTATTTTGTCTCGGGAAATTATAGTATCGCCGTGTTTAGACAGGATGTGCCATTTCAAGCCTCTGAAAATGTTTCTCTTCAACAAATCTGGTGTGTAGTACTGTGTTCTGCATTCTTAATGTCTCTGAGGTACTGACTTTTTCGGGTATACCACTACTTATTCCTCATACTTCAGTACAAGCTTAACGTTGTACTTGCTTCCTTCTGGATTTTCATTTAAACGTTTTTCTCCTTCAGAGTAGTAGTTGTTGACAATAATAACATACTGCCGCCTTGACTCAGAAACTTTTCCATCTTTTGTCAAAAAAAAAACCCCAAAACAAAAAAAAAACCCTTTTTGATATCTAGATTGATGTAGTTGATTCATGATCAGAGTACAAACAAGTTAAAATGAAAGTGACAGGGTAGTAGTGGAGGCCATGGATTTTATATACATTTTTAGTTTCTGCCTTTGACCATGTGCTTGGTCTCACTTTGCTGCAGCTGCAGTTGTATTGTGATCAGCAGGGCATGGCTTGCACCGTAATGTTCATGGTTGGTTAGGATAGTGAGGTGCTGTACAAAGAAATTTTTGGTCTGTGTCTCAGGGAAATACTGAAGAATAGGTAATTCCCCAGTGTCTCTATCGAAAGCCTGACTTGTGTCAAACTACAAATGCTGCTTGGTGTTCAGGAGCAGGATTTACCTGGGTGAAGCAAAGGGCAGAGTCTGTCCCCAGGTGGGTCACCGCTGCTCTGCCCTGGTTGCCCCCGCCTCATTCTCACTGACCTCCTTGGTAAGGATGCTGTGGGGCCTGAGGGCCAGAGAGATCATTCATTAACTTTATCTCACCTGGGACAAGACAGGTCCATCCGAGTCTGGAGAAGGTAGACAGAAATTCCTGTTGTTTTTGCTCATGTGATTGTTGTACGTTAGCAGGGATTGATAGGGAGGCTTCCCGGTTGTCCAAGGCTGAACGGGTATTCTACTGCCGGCTAATAGTGCTCAAAGGGCTGGCTTGGTAAGCTGCAAAAACTTGCAGAACTGGGCTTTATCAGGTGAAGTTCTTTTGCGTAGGACCAAGTTGCTGGCTCATGAAAAAGGCAAAAGGTTCTCAAGCTGTGACCAAGAACCAGACTGCAAAGTGAAACATCTAGAAGGGGGCTCTCAGCAGGTTTGGAGAAGGAGGAACTCAGGGCTCTGAATTCATGGACTTAGTTTTCTGCCTCATTATGTAGGATGGTTCCAAATTGGACTGAGATTGTGGTGTCCCATTGCCATGTTGTGGGGGAGTAGATTCACATCTTGGTATTAATTTGTGAGTGTAATACATAAAAAATAAAAGGGGCAAGTGCTGTATTACTGCTTACTAGACTTCATTTATGCGTCTGAATTAGCGCTATTAACGTGTCAGTCTGTTTCAATCGGGCACAGAAAATAATACAACTGTGCCTAAAAATTCCAGTTTTGCATGGACTACGCAGTTGGCTTCTTGGCTAACAAGAGGGTTTCCAGGCAGCTTCCAGTGAAGTGAAAGAAGATGCTGATATTGGCAAATATCGATGTTGGTTAAAGGATTGTGCTTGATTGCTTTAATTGAGGCTTTTTTAATTGATTGTGATCGTCCTTTGAATATTCTATCTTGCCATCATTAAAATTATCAGGTGTTTAATTATTTTTATTTTATCCTACTGATTGTTTTCACCATAATTATGCAAACATTCCTTTTAACCTGCTGATTGACATTTTTCTGTTGCTCAGGCATCTGAATCACAATCGTGTTTCTCGTATAATGCTGCTTCAACCCAAGTGCATACAAAGATAAAGAATGTACAGCACTGATTATGTCCTACTATTGCAGACCCCCTGAGAAAGTTCTAACTTTGTCAGTTGATGGGTATTACATATGCAAACCCTTCCTTACGCAGAAAGTGTATGTCTGCAGTGGGTAGTATAAGTAGGTTACACGTGCAGTTATTGAAAGAAAAAACCGTGCAACTGTCTTGTAACAAACCTTCCAGGGGCAGCATTGCTGCACTAGGCAGAGTTGGCTGAGGCAAGGCGGACTGCAGGCCACTTCCAGATGCCATACCACATTTCCTTCCCACCTTTCAGCGCTGGATGGGCAGGGTGGGTATGACTGAAGCAGGGAGTATCAGTGGTAACACATGCATATCAGAGGTAAGAACAGGTGTGTGACAATGTGTTTATCTAGACCCATTTCAAATTAATACGAGATACGGAGGCACAGTAAGCTTGGAAGTGTTACATTCTAGGTGTAGCTAGAGAAAACCAGCTTGCAAAGCTTTAGCCACAAAAGCAGTGTGCTGGGTAGGTGTTGTATCGGAAAGCACTTAGATGCCAAAAGCCTGTGTCTCTTGAACATGACTGATATTTGCCACTACTTATTTTCTGCTGTACATCTGTAGTACCTAACCTTTTCTTTACACCTCAACTCCCAAGAAGCGCTCACTCTGCTTTGTAAGACTGTGGTTTCTCCAAGCCCGTAATTTCTGTTTCTTACCCTGTTCTTACCCTAGGATTAGATTTCCATTGCTTTCTTCTACCTTTTTTTTTTTTTTTTTTTTTTTTTTCCCCTCCTTACCACCTAGGAAGTGTATCCCTAGCCCTTTGGGCTGTCAGGCCATCCGACAGCTGGCCAGCCCTTTGAAACAGGGAGGCACACTACAACAGAAAGATGATGAACAGCTGGTCCCGGAGACTTAGAGGTAGGTGAGTGACTGTAATCGGGTGAAGCCTCCCTCTTTCTGGAGCTAGCAGTAGTGCTGTCGGTTTGTCTGACAGTGCTGGAATGCAGCGGTAGGTTGAATGCGTGTCTGTGGTGTTTTGAGGAGGCTGGTAAGAGCAGGATGTGTTCTTAAGCAGTAGTATTCTTCAGAGAAGAGGTGAACCAAGTGATCAGGTCAGGTCTGGAAGTTTGATTTAGAGCTACGTTTAATGGTAAAAAAAATACCGCTTCTGCTAAGCGAGCAGTTTTACTGTGCTGCAGGACTTAGTTGAATTTCCTTTTACCTTATTGCCAAGCTGAGCTGTGTTATCACAATGGAAATCTGAAGGGTCTTCTGAAAGTTGCTTTTCCCCTATTGTGTAGGAAGAGGCACAAACTTTTGATAACCAAGTCTTGTTTACCACTTGCAGCTGATACCCTGATGCAGCTTTCAAGTAGGCATCCTGGTTTATGTTACCTTCCATAATTGATAGATAACAAGCCTTCTTCCCTCCATACCTGGTAAGTGTCTGTGAAGAGTAAAAAATGTTCCAGTGATGTTAAGAGAACTTTGACAGAACTCAAATGGCTTGGAACTAAAGAAAACTGTTAACCTCCATCCTTACGTATACCTGAAGCAGTAACATGTAACCCTTATATTCTCAGTTTTCAAATTTGATTGCCAAGTAAGAAAATTGATGCAAGTTCCAGTTCCTGTGGTTTTTCACTAGCAGATTGCATCAGTGTCCTGTTATCACTGCAGTGAGATGAACTATCAACAACTGCAGAGCACCTCATGTAAAGGCTTGCACACCGATTGCTGTAGGGACAAAGTCCTGAATAATTGTTATGTAATGGAACTGAAATGTTGACTCTCTTTATGGGATGGAACAGCATTTCCAAAAGCTAATAGTTTCTAACTTTGCTCTAATTTTAAGGATGCACACACTCTGGTATTCCTACTCTGTGCAAGGTCTGCATTTAAAATTAAATCTTAACTGCTGTAGACTTCGTTGTGATTTATGTTGGAACTATTCAGAATCTGCAGTTTGTCAAACTGGGCTGTATGCAGCCTTCTGTTTGACACCTAAGCTGAGCTGACATCTGGTCCTCTACCAATAGCCAACTCTGACCATCTGTCATTCTTTGTGAGTGTCAAGTTCTTCAGTGGCTTGTATTGAACGGGAGAGAGATTTAAGGTAAATACAAGTTCTGCCACAGAGTCAGCAACAGTGGGCAGGATTAGATATTAGGTGTGCTCTCTAGGAGTAAGAATTCTGAACTCATGTCAGAATTGCTGAAGAAAACAGAAAACAGTGGAAAGCAGATTTTGAGGACGTGCTCCCACCTAGAGTAAAGCATGGGGTTTGAGACAGGGAGCTTTTTTCCAAACAAAAACCTTAATAATTCAAACTAGATGATCACAATGATTTTTCTGTGGTGTTCCACTGAGACACTCAATGAGTAAAACTTGTTATGTGGTAATGTGGCGCTCAGAAATGTTTACCTTTCCTCAGGCAAAAATCTTTAAGTGCTTAAAGAGTCTTGGGAAGGTGGTGTGCACTCAGTACCATGACCAAATCCCAGTATGTTCTATCAAAGCAAATTTTATATGGCAGAATAAGCCTGTGCTAACTTTTGGTGTCAAAGTTGGTAGATGATGTCATAGCAGCCCTTCATTTAAAAAAAAAAGTTTCACTTCCATGTAGCAGAGCAGCATGCAGGAGATGAAAACGGCTATTGGTTCTGTACTTGGCAGTGAGAAACAGGTGTGTGTTTGTATAGGTGTGTTCTGAATTTAAAGCTGCGGTTTATAAGGCACTGTCTTTTCCTATAAGCTAGTTATGTGAACTAGCATTTGTTCATATTGCACTTCCTTTAATGTCAACTTTAAAAAAATAACTTGGTGTATCTTGTCAAAGTACGTTTTGCAAAGGGTCACACTGTGTTTTGCAAGTGGTGCCATGCATCCCTCATTTAATAAATAAGCCCGGCAAATCAGGTACAGTGTGAATCACAGAGGAAGTGACGGCTGTCAGGTACTCTGCTTTACTAGCAAGATGTTGGATGGCACAGTTATCACCCTTACTGGATGGAATGACCATAAGCATCTGTCCTTTAACAGGAGTTTGTTAATCACTCTTCCTTTCCCCGAGATTTGTGTAAACCATAGTTACCCAAGCTCCATCTGCTGCGGCTTTCTGCCCTTTCCCATTACATAAGGACTTTGGAAAGCAAGGGAGTCCACTCGGAACCTCGTGACTCAATGGGAGGGTCCTCTTTACTCTTTGTGTCCCTGGTCTGTGTGAATCAAACGCGATTCTAACTCAATTTTCCTTTGTATGTTTCTTCCATGCAGTAATTAATTAGGTGAACCTTGCCATCACACTTAGTGAACCCTGTTGGACAGCTGTTAGACTTTGTTGATATTCCATCAAATTTCTTGAACTCTGTCAAATGAGTAATTTACCTCAATAAAACATATTGCTGCTTCTCTCTTCCCGAGTGAAGTGCATTCCACTCATCTGCAACAAGAGGGTATCAAGATTGCAGTGTTCAGCCTTCATCAGCTCTCACGTTTTGTGACAGCAGTGCAGCGTGTTCCAGTTGCAAGGACTGAGAGAAAGCAAACAAGTCTTTTCCTTAAGACTGTCCTGATGGAGATGCATGCCTTTTCCCAGGGCAGCCTTTACAAAACCCATCACCCATATGTTTGGACTTCAAACCAGAATGCAGGAAAGTAGCCGTGGTTCATGGGAGCAATGCTACCCAAGGGAAGAGTGGAAGTGAAGTAAAATCTCCGCATTGACTGAGTTTATACAATTTGTGCACTTAAAGCTGAGCAAATTTTCTTGATGCTTTTTCAAGCATCAGCTTTTTTTCAGGCTTGTTGTCTGGAATCATGCTAGCACTTCTCTCTGCTCTCAGCATTACCAAAGGGCATTTTTCCCTGACTTTCTCTAGACCAGTTTGTGTTACGTTCCGGCAGAAATCCACATGGAGCGTCTGCAGCGATCCCCCGAAGAGCATCACTGCTTCTAGTGTCTGGTCGGTGATCCGCACACAGTTTTCCAGTTTGAGCGTCATGAGGTTTGGGCAGTTCTTGAGAAGCAGCAAGATGCAATCGTCTGTAACATGGCCGCATCCAGAGAGGGTCAGGGATAGCAGGTTTGGACATCTGAAAACATGATCGTTACAGGTGAGATGAGAGGAAAAATAAGTAATAGAGCTTGGAGGAGCTAGTATTGTCAAGAATAAATATGAAAGCTGGAAAAATACCTCCTCTTCCATCAGGAGGGGTAAGGAAGCAGAGTAGGTGGGGGCATACGTAGATCTGAGCGTTCAGCTTTACTAATCACAAAACTTACCTTATTTGCTTTTTCTGTTGGTAGCAACATCTACAGCTCAGCTGGCATAGTGGAGAAGGGGGACAGAGATGCCTGTTTAAGCTGCAGCTGGGTTGTTTTTTTCTTAAGGAGTTGCATGGTGCTGCACTTCAAGCGCAGCAAATGAAGCCCCAGTAGAGACGAGATTAAAGTCAGGATGAATTTGAGGACAATTGTGTGAAGAGGCTGCTGTGTAGACATGCTGAGCGTGGGCAAGTAAGACACTCCTACTCTTGAGTTTATGGGTGTTTTTCAGCTCCCTGGATGTAGTGAATAGGCGCTAGCCACTGCCTCCATGTGTTGATGTTTGAACCCCACACAGCTATAAATCACTGAACCTGGTAAGAGCTCTATTGTTAAACAGTGATACAGCAAATGAGAAAAGCTTTTTTGTCACTTGGGTAGAGCTGGGAAAGTACAGAAAAGGCCTGTTTCAAGTCAGCGTGTTGATGATGTAGACTAACTGTCCTCACGCAGAAAACTGGAGCAGAGCAGTTATTACTAGCTGTTGTGCTGACCAGGTGTGTTTGCAGGGACGAAACTTGCAAAGCCTTTGGTGTGGAGTGCCTGGATTCTGGCTTGCACCTCTCTCCAGGGAGCAGCAGTTCAGCTATCCATCTATTTAGCTAAATGCAGCTTCATGTTCCTCTATTAGCACAGGACTTCTTTAGGCACTGCTGCTGCAGGGAAAAATTATGACAGCAATGCTGATGTTGACCTCGTGAGACCTCTGGACGGAACTATTGGCTTGCCTCCCTCCTGTAAGAACTGACAGGTGTCCCTAAGCACTTCCATATCAAGATCCGTGCTTACAGCCTCAGTCAGGGTTTTAGGTGTACAACAGCAGTGGCACCAAGAAGGGGGTTCTGCTGACTGCAGCATGCTTTTGTCCTTAAAAAACTGGTACACAGTATGTTCCTCTTTCTCTACAGCCCACCCTAAGCCCCCGCTGCTGCTTGACTTCATGTTTTGAGCAGAGCGGTAATAAAGTGAGATCATGGCAGCTGCATGATGTTTTTTTACTCTTTTCCTTTACACTTACGAACAGTTAGAAAAACAAATGTTTTAAAGCAGGCAAGGTCAAGA
The DNA here is from genome assembly GCF_000700745.2 of Antrostomus carolinensis. Classification (NCBI taxonomy): domain Eukaryota; kingdom Metazoa; phylum Chordata; class Aves; order Caprimulgiformes; family Caprimulgidae; genus Antrostomus; species Antrostomus carolinensis. The sequence continues at coordinate 52,948 of NW_010289447.1, forward strand.
AAGGCTCTGACCTGCCCTCTCCTGTGGCTTCATCAACAGAATAAAAGTACTCCAAGCTCGGAGAGAACAGTTGGATGATTGTTTAATTTGCATTTTTCCTTGCACAGAATGCTAGGAATTTTGTTCAGATGGAAATGCTTTCAGTGGGTCACTGAAAAAAAAGGCAGGAACTTGTCTTAGGAAGGCTAAGATGGAAGGCTAAGTTTGTTTAAACTGTCATATTTTTTTTAACTTGTGGAAACAAATCCAGGTAAGGCTGAATGAAAGGCATTTGCTGAATTTTTATGGACTTTGAAATTGCTTACTACCTGGGCTTGGCTTTGAATTTTGTCTATGAACCTGTTTGGGGTTATGGATTCTGCAGAGGAAAAAGGCACTTAAAGTGTTTCTGCAGAGCTTTAGTCTTGCGTCCTCTTTCTGAATCCTAATTTGTGATGGCCAAAAAAAATGGAAATAGTTAAGTGTGGCCTTGTGGTAGACATTCCAGTGCCAAGATGAGAGACTACTTCCTCCTCCGCTCCTTTGCAGGCACAGATGTGCCTCCTAATGATACTTTACTAATTATTTTTTATCAGCTGTTCTAGAACAGTTGCTTCTGAAATTGTGTACTTGTAACATTCTGTTTTGAACCTACATTTCGGTCCTTGCTTTGAGACTGCACTGTTGCTGGTTCTCACCAAGACACTGTCCCGTCAGTATCCTGTAGTTCGTTAGGTTTTCTAAATAGTTACTTCTAAATAGAACTTGTTTGCCTTCCATGTTGTGGCACAAAGGTGTGCCATTTTCGGATAGGCATGGACATGCCCCCCCTTTCACCTCTCATCTAGGACCACAGCCATCCTCGGTGGTACTAGAACACTGGGACTGGCTCTACCTCCTTTGCTTCTCCTAATGGAATTTAACTTTTTCTTCTCAGAGCTGCTCTGTAGCAGTAAGGCTGTTGTAAGAAATGGTGTGCACCCAGAGCTGCTTTTCCATAGTGGTGTTCCTTTTCCTGTACTGTGGTTTATAAAAAGCTCAGCTAGAGTTAAATTTCAGTATGAATAAATACTTATTTCTTAGAATTAAACCAATTTGGTGTTTAGTAACATGTCTGATGAACTTGGTTTTGTTATAATGTATATTCAGTATTTGAAATCACTTCTTTTCCTCAAGGCACTGCTCCCTGCCCCGCCCCCCCACCCCCAACAATGCTTTGCACTGCCAAAATGGCATGTTTCAGTTAAGCAGCAATTCAGCAGGGACTTTCCTGTATTAATTATTCATTCTTTTTAAAAAAGAAAAAATTTTTAAAAGGCTTATGGTAAGTCAGTATGAAGTACACACTCCTGCTATAAAACCAACTGAACACTGTATTAAAACCACAAACTCGCCTACTTAGTACTCCATTTCGGGTAGGAGCTATGGAGTAAATAGCTCCCAATTCTCATTTCAAGGCAGTTAACCTTTCAGTAGATGTAGAGTTTCACACCAAAGAACATACCTGTTGCAAACTTCTAGTAAAAAATCATTGACAGTGTTTTCATGCCTGTTACAGAAGTCTTTCTGGAAACTGTTTTTCATCCAGTCCTCAATGTTACACACCTTGACTCTTTCTGAATACCAGCAGATGGATAAGTATTTTAAAGCAGGTCCCAGGAGAAAATTATCCTTCTTTAGTTCCGCTGGAGAATGAAAGTTCAACAAAGACCACAGTAAAGGATCCTGAAACACCTCTAGCAACTTGTGACATGTTTTCGCTAAGCTCTTCCTGCTATTTTTGTCCAGAAAAGAGAAGAGATGTAAAAGGCATTCCCGATTCAGCTGGGTTATATGCATAGCCTGTCAGAGCGTGATAGAAAGGAGACACTCTCCTGGCCTTGTGGAATAACAGCAGTGCTGGAGGGGGCTCCGAATCACCAAAAGGCTGTTGCACATATATGGTTGTGGAATGGGGTTTATTTCTGGCCAACAACTGGTGCAGAAGCTAAGAACAGGGGAAGGAAAAGAAACACGCATGCATGAAACTGTTGATCTGTTTCTACAAGGGAATGGAATTGGCATGTAGAAATAGCAGCACTTGACTGTCATGAAACTATTCCTTAAAAGGGATTTCTTTCCTTTTAGGCACTCCTAAACTTGAGCAAAGTTCTTGTGCTGAGTTAATGAACTGGGGGGTGGGGGTTGGGGGGGTGGTGTAGCTACAGCTGCAAGGAGCAGCTTTGCCAGCCTCTCAAGTTTGGAGGATTTTGCTTTCAGAGCAGAAAAGTTTGTTTTTTGCAGTGTACAACAGTTTTAGCCTCAGTTTGTTAATTGCTTTTTCTAAGGTTGCACTTCTGTGTCATGTTCTAGGACAGTTACACTGCATAATGAACTTCCACCACCAACTTGTAAAATGAGTTGAAAGATTCCCTGGGTGCTTTAAAGCACACACACGAAGCCTGCAGCTTCAATGGCCAAGCTTCAGATTAAGGGCAGTTTCCTGCACAGTTATTTGAGTAAACAAAGCTAGCTGTTTCCCCACCTTCTGCATGAGGGAAGAAATGATATGCAGGAAGAAATGTATGGGAACAGCAAGTCTATATTTAGCCGACTGGTAGGCTTGTACTTTTAATAGATGTCTTCTATTAGATTGAGTTTTAAAAGTTTTCTTGTGTTATGTTCTGTTAGCATAGACTTGGCACTTTTGGTGAGAAAAGGATATCTGGAATTGCTTTTAGGAATAAAAGTTTATGTTTTCCAGTAAAGGGAGAAACTGTAGCAGGTAGCTCTCCCAGAAGAAAAATAAAGCTACAGCAAAGGGAAGGTTGGAATTAAAAGCCACAATGAACAGCCCTGTAACTTTAATGGCTGTGCAATAAAAACCCCTCAAGATTAAAGCAGTTTATGCCCATCTTCTGTCTGGTGGTAATACAGGAAAATAATATGTTCGGCTGATTAGTAGCTATTAATAGCAAAGCAGCCCTGCAGGAATTTTTGAAGTGGCTTGCATATTTTTAGCAGCTGGGCGTTTTTATCTACCCGTGCATTTTAATTGAGTTTGGTTGAGTGGGACCAAAGTTCATCTTTTCCTTCCTACCCTGAGAATGCAGTTTGAACTTTAACTCTGAAAAACAAGATTTGAAATTCATTTGCAGTCTGCAACAATTATTTTCACTTCTTACCTGTGCTTGAGTAACATGGATGCTTACATACAGTGACTCAAGAAAATAGCAACTGCGGATCTCTTGAATTCTTTAGAGTTAGTAATTGTCCATTCACTTTCATACCTGTTGTTTACTATTTTCCTGAGAAGGAGATGCCTGCTTCCCACCCACACTTGGAAACAGCCTGTGGACAGTGACACAAGTACTTTATGAAGCCACGAGCGAGGCAAGAAGGGTAGATGACTTCACGTACTAGAAGCCAGTCACTGGAACACAGCAGCTAAAATCGTGTGCAAGCAGTTGTTCTTCTTTGTTCTCATAAGAGTCTTTTTTAACTCTCACTCTGTCCCTTCATCTTTTTCAGAACTTACCTTCCTTTCTAAGCAGCTTTAAATACGTGAGATGGCTCAGAGTTGCAGTAAACACAGGGACATTCTTTGTAAAAAAAAAAAAAAAAAAAAACAACACACAAGCAACCTGGAATGCCAAAGGTTGCCATTGCTAGGATGGACTCTAACCACAGAGAGGAGACACATGCAATCTGACATAAAAATTAGCAGCTGTTGGGTGCCAAGGCCCTTTACAATTGAATGGCAGGTCCTCTATGGATTTAGATGCTAAGTTTTGGTAGAGGTGTTAACTAGTGGGAACACTTCCATTAGCTTTAGGCTGTTTTCCCCAGGGCAAGCTAAAATACTCTGCATTCCACGTTCAAAGGATTTACACTAAGGATACTCCGAAAGCCTGCAGAAGGACAAGAGGAGTTTCATTTTCTAAGGAAAGGAGACACTTTAATGGCACATTTTCCATAAACACACAGTGTGAATGGGATATAATTCACATTCAACCTGGAAATGCTCCAGAAACAATGTTGAGCACAGTCAGTAATCCCCACTGAAAACGACACGCTAGCTGTTAATGGTAAACAGTTACAACTATGGCACTACAGTACTTGAGGATATCTAAAGCACACTGGAATCACTTTTCAAGGTGCTGATTACCTCATCAGTAAGACAGACACATCAGTAAAGAAACATTGTTGGGGAAACTTTTGAACACTATGTGCTATGCTTCCTGTTGATTGAACAAGTCCTTTTTTTTTGGCCTCCTGCTTTTGATACAAGGCTGCTGTCCCTGGCTGTCTCAGAGTTTCAAACTCTCCTCTCAGGCTGACAGCTGTTACCACCTGGAAGGTGACTCCCCAATTCGAAGGAACTCTGTTTGTTAAGTGCCTTTGAGTTCTGCATTATGCTGCACTTGACAGCTCGCTATACAACAAGCTAAAGCAAAAGTATTCCCAGATTTGTTTTACCTAAATCTTGTCTCCAGTTGTGTACATGGCTAAACAATTACTAACAAAAGGACAACCTTTAATCAGACAAATTTTGGTGAAAAGTACACAAGTCTGAATGGTAGAGAGCAGCTGATGCTTGCACAGCTGATGGTTGCAGAGCAGTCAGAAGCAAGAAAAAAAATTCTTGCCAGTTAGTATGTCCTATGGATCAGCAGTAAGTAGAAAAGATTTCAATATTTGGCTTAAATGAAACAAGATATTCTCCTCCCCCCCATACACACACAAGCTAGTAGATAAATATAGGCTATAACAAGTAAGGTTAAAAATGTATTACTAGGCCAGGTGCAGTATATGTTACTGGTTCAGTGCTCACTTACTTTTTTTTTTTTTTTTTTTGATACCACACTGAATAGAATACAGTGGATAAGTAAAGTTCTCCACCAGGAAGAGAAATACTTGTGTTGCCACAACAAACTGTTCATACTGTCCATCTGGGTTTGCAGTAGGAGAAAGTTAAACTAGGAAGGGATTTACAACGTCCTTGTTCCAGCAAAACATATGGCTGAGTCCTTATCACCACCTGCTGCTAGAACTAGACTGACCTGATTGCATTGTGGCTGTGTCTCCAATGGACCATGCTGGATACTGTTGCCCAAGACCTTAATGTTACAGAGCCAATGTTACTGAAAAGAAATACTGAAGTGAGAACATAACTCGGAGCCAAAAAAATTAACTGAAGAAGTAGAAGCTGCTTAGAACAAGTGAATGTTACTGAAGATTACAAAATTTAAGTTTCTAAAAATAGAGAAAGGCACATTTACATCACTTGTTTGCGAGAACACTGCCTACAGCTGGCTACTCCAAGTTCAACTGCTTCTAGCCTGTAGCTGGTTGTGTATTTTAAGCTTTGTATTCTCCAAACTAAGAGTCGGAAGCGAGCCAATCCAAATAGCATGCAGACAAAACACAGCTACAGCTAGCATCTACTTAGCTCCCCAGCTACCTGTGAGCAGTAACGCTGCCCTTCAGGGTAATCACATGGTAAGAGAAGATGCTTCACTTGCCCCGCATGCCAATGAAGTCTGTCAAATACCTTTTTCTGCCTGTATAACTGGTTACAGGTACCTGTTCTGATTAGAAGAAAGGCTCTGGCTGCAAGAAACAGAGAAATGGTAGTTGACAAACCGTCTACAATTTGAAGCAATGAATAGTTCTATTTATTGTTCAACTTAAGCAAAAGAAGACACTGTTATATATGTCACTTAATGTATCAAATGATCATCACAATAGGTTTTAACTAATGTACAGTTTACATATTTATACACCATTAGCAATGCTGAATGCTTTCTGTAGTTTTATATTAAGCCCATTTCTCTCTTTCCTGGTTTAATTAAGATGCTGTAAAAAAGCTCAGGAGAATGACGTTTTAAAAAAATAATCTGATTGTGATTTCTCTTCATACTTGTCAGTGTACAGCCAGCAGGTAACCCACAGCAAGGAAATAGATGCCTACTCCACATGCGCCAGGCTGAGCTATGGTACAAGCTGTA
>NW_010289447.1:58940-90739 GCF_000700745.2 Antrostomus carolinensis
GCATTAACTAAAAAGAGTAATCACATTTCACTCGCATTCTTGTGTGTTTTCAGACTACTGTATTTTACTGTCACCACAACACAAATGTGCTGTTTCATTATGTGACTCTACATTAAGTAAATGCTACTCTTGCTACCATGCTTTTGAGATTTTTAGGAGTGTCCAGTTCCTTGCTGGGCACATGGGGGCTAGCTATAAAGGACGGGCTGGGGGAAGCAAATTGAAATGCAACATTGTCAAATTTCGGGTTTTTTTGTGACTCCCGGCTTTTGCAATACTGGTTTTCCTGTCTGCCTTTTTAAAAATCTTACTAGCCGACTTCCACTCTCCACAACGACAGTACAGCTAATTTTTTCATTATTATTTTTTAGCAGCAGTCTATAACTCCATTTCATAGCCAAGTTTTAGCAACTGTATCGTGCCTCCATTGTTCACCTAGAGACGAATACGTAATGCTGCAGCTACCTGAGCTTGCTCCAGTCAACAAGCACCCATGGCTCATCATGTCCCATCAGGTAGGCTGTGCTGTGAAGCTGAGCACCCTTCCCTTTGGTTTGCATTTGAACTGGTAAAACAAATGCACCTGCAACACCATCTGCATCCTTTCACTTTTAAGCGAAAGGCATTTAGTGGAGAGGAGCTATAGTTAGACTTAAGACTGTTCTCACAAATCCTAAACTTTGGGGCTGTATTCCCAGTTGCCACCAGGATGAAGAGTTGGGGTCCCACTGCCAGGAATTCTCCAAGTGTTTAAGCAAAAGTAAGTATTAATGATCAGATTTCAGGATGACAGTCTAAACCAAATATGTCTACAGCAATTCAGGTTTGGTAAAAAAAGCAAATCTCAACACAAATTAGACATGTATGTATTTTCAGATAATTTTTTTTCAATTGGAAGTGGGGGAGAGCAGAGCATATATGAGGAATACTTGAATTAAACTTGCAGTATAGATATTTATTTACAATGATTCCTGAAAGTCAGCAGCCTGAATACACACCAATATAGCAGCAATTACCTGATCTATTTAATGATGCCACATCTCCTCTCTTCTGCAGACAAAGAATGATTGTTCAGAGGTCACTGTTTAGTTTCTTGCACGAGAGAAAATAGTACGTGCAAACAATGCCTTGATTTAAAGGGATTAAATCATATCTACGCAACAGCTGTGAGAACAGCGTGAAGTTGTATTGCTCTTCATAATCAGAAGCACATTTATCTTGCTTGTAAGGAGGCTAGAAAGCTTCTCTGATGTAAATGTGCCTTTAGAAAGTGAGAACTGAAAACATTAATATAAAAAAGTCAAATAACTAAGTATTTCATGAAACTATATATAAAAATTGAGTTATCACAACTAAAGCAGCAAATCAAAATCTGCTGAGGTTTTCTGGTATAACTAAAACAAAAAAAAAAAGTTAGTTTGTGTCCAAGTTCAGTAAGTCAAATGCTACCATCGACACAACAAAACTAAAACCCACAAGAGGAAATTGAAAAGTGCACAATGAAATTAATAGTCTTGGATCAAGTATTTATGGAAAAATGGAAATGTTTTGTCCGGTGGACTTGATAAGTGAGAATTGAAAGGAGGTATTAAAGTTTATCTGATCCAGATTTGGCTTGCCGTTCCACGTAGAAGAGGATGTAGGCCTTGGCCTTTACCACAGTCTCCTCGTCGGTCAAAGTTACAGTACTGTCGTTGAAATGGAACCAGCGGCCTTCGTGAGCTGCGTATGCGGTGTAATGTCCAGAGCCAACGCTGTCAGCAGGGGGGAGGCGGGGAAAAAAGGGACAATCAGAAGGAGACAGACCACCCCATTCTCTGATGCATTTTCTGTTAGGGCTAAGAGACTTCCAGGAACCAGAGGAAGAAAGGAACTGGCAGCCCTCCACAACAGTTGGTAAGATGCTTCCCTTCTTAATCTGTGGGGCTCTCAGTTCTCCAAATTAAAGTTTTATGGGAGGTAAAATAATCACTTACTGGGATAAGCTGAAAGAGGGTTTTATATTAACTTATTAGCATTCCATAGTTTTTGTGCAAGCAAGGCTTCTTGCAACACTGAACTTCCACATTTGCCTACCTAAAAATCAAGTCCATTATCTGTTATTACTCAAGCATCAGCCAAAAAAAAAAAAAAACCTCACTATGCTCTGTTTTCAGAAATCTTCCCCATTTATGTCTAGACAGACTCACACAGTCTAATCAAAAACCCTCACAGCAAAACTAATCCCAGAATACCAAGAAAAAAATTTTTCAAGTTCATCTTAAACAGCTCCAGGTCTTGGAGCCGTATTTTTTGAATCTAATATACCAGAACTACACGCCCATTGATTTTCATTACCCTGCCACCCCAAGATAAGGCCTGGTTTCGCTTGCTTACATGCCATAACACAGGCTCGAATGTTTCCAACATTCTAACCATGCCCAGCTTTCCTTTGCTGTCCATATAGTTTTCCTACAACTTTAAAGCACCGGTCAAATGCACGGTGGTGCTACAAGGGTTGCCTTGTAGCAAATCCCTCTTTAAAGAGAGTCCAGACTGTTCCTCTAGAGAAAGCAAAAAAGAGAGGCTTTCTGGACAGAACAACTGTTTTGTATTTCTGAATTAAATTCAGGTATTGGCAAGGTTTTGATTAATATCGTTTAGTTTCTTTAAGAAAACTGCTTTCGCAGCTCACACCCATAGAGTGCCTAAATAACATGTTTCTCTCAGGATACAGTTGTCTGGTTCCCTACTCCCGTCACTCTCAACAGATCCATCCAGGACTGGGAAAAGGAAAAAACAAAACAATACACACCCAGCAACTCTACTTCAGAATATGAATGCCAGGCCAGGCTGGCATGTTTATTAGCATTCACTTTGAAGTTCACTCCTGGAGGAGGGACGGTAATACGGAATCATTGTTTTCACTGTACCAATCCTAAGTCTACAGCTGTTCCAATCATGCACATGCACTCTTGGCATAAACGCACATGCGCCTTTCAAAGGGAATAAAAAAAGGAAAAAATATTTCTGCTTTGTATTAAGAATTTCAAAATGAGGCGTTAACATCTGAAGGCCCCTTGATTCATTCTGTGGGTTTAGGGCCTTCCATTCCTAGAGGAACAAGACTATTTCTGTTCTGTCTCACACTTCTAGTCATTACCCCCCCAGCCTGCCAATGGGCATTCACAGGAGTAACTGTATATAGATGTAGCTGAAGTTAATTCTGCTTTGTTCCATGTAAGTTTCTAAATTACTGCTTATTTCCACTAGTAAAAATATAGACATTCACTGGGGACAGAAAAACCTTAATTAACTCTGCAAGTGCCTCAGTGGGGAGAAGGTCCCTTCCAAGAAGCAGGCTTACTCCATGTACTCACCCTGAACCATGATGCACAACAACAGCCACAAGGTCATACAGGCAGCTTTCTGGGCCACTGTTCTCAGGCTGTGGTTAAAAAGACAGAAAACTCTTCAGAGCTCAATAGTACTTACTATAATCTGTAATAAAGACACATGTCATGGAACAAATTTCTATAGAAAGTATCTATCTACAAGTCTTCATACCTCTAACAAGTAGCATTTCATGTCTAGGCCTCGTAAGGGAAACTCAACATAAGTATCAACCTTGTTTCTCAGATATGCTGTCCAGTGAAATCGTTTCAAGTGTAAGCATAGCACCTACAGGATTTAAAAAACACAAAAAAACCACAGTGGATGCATTAGCGGAAGAGGTTGAACCTGGTGTAGACAACTGCAACAGCCTATGGGTGGGTTAGGCGTTGGTCTGCTAACGTTTCCTTTGGCATACTGTCACCCTGTTACTTTTCATGCTTATACAAACCTTTGGTAGTTTCTGAATCCAGAATTTTTTGGTGGACTTCTGTTTCTTTTTGCATTTGTGACACATATACAGCTCTGTCTCATCAAGTTCTTCCAGGTCTGTAAAACTGCGAAGACAATCTAAAAAACAAACAAACAAACAAACAAACAAAAAACCCCTCAAGCTGATACAAAAAAACACCCACCCAAAGAAACCTGATTCAAGATGACACAAAGTGAGATTTTTTTTTTTTGTAACATGATGAAATAAAACAAATAAAGCACTATATAGAAGGTGTGCGTATCTGCTGCAGTCATTCTAGTTATTATAGTCACGTGTGCAGCAAAAAAAGCTGCGTAATAGTGCGTCTTAATACAGCAACGTGTTGTAACATGCAGCGTTCCCTGTTCCTTAAATATAGCAATACAGCTCAAGAGGGAAAAAAAAAAAAAAAGGCATTCATGAAATCACTACCTTTCAAACACGATTCCATTCAAAATACAGCACAACTATTTTCAAAAGAAACTCAATGCCTTTCTAACACAGAATAGTCAACTTCTAAAGGTGATTTGGTTTTATGTACAAAGTGAACAGAGAAAATAATGGGGTTTTGATTAACAGTTCACAATCCACAACAAGTATATTCACAAGTCTCTAAAAATTAATAGCCTTTAAAACCAGGTGAATAACAGCACTACTGCCCAACTTGGCAGAATTGGACTTATGTTGTTGAAAAAGCAGAACACCCAAGAACCATCCTTACTATATATACGCAAGGGGCATGTACTTCTGAGCACAGAGCCTTGGCAAATGCCAACAGCCACCAATGCAGATGAATACTGGTTGGAAAGACTGGAATACATCATTAGAAATACTCTTGACCACAAAGAAAAGCCTCTGCTGGAATCCTCCTTGGTATTTAGCTAGCCTGCTGAAGCACTTACCCCCAGTTTATCATAATAGTCTGTCAATACACAGTAATTGGGGTAAAACCTGTGTGGAAAATGATTTTGGCACCTTCTTCTACCACAGAATCTCATAAAATTAGACGGTGTGGCAACCCAGTCACACTCTAGGTGAAAGCCTGGCTCCTCTGAAATACATACTCTGAAGAGCATATACTCTTACTCCTGGTAATGATTTCATTTTCCAAGTATTCCTACCTCGTAGTGTGCACATTGGTCCATTTTCTTGATTTTTAGTACGTTTATTTCTGAATTGACTTGGAATATCTAGTGAAAGGTCTAGAAAAACAAAGATAAAAACATTAGGACTGAATAGAACAATGCCTAATCTTTTCAGGCTAAAAGTCTGACTCAGTCATGTGACCTCTAAAGATAGCAAGCTTCCGCTTTATTTATTTATTTTTCCTTAAGTCACCCCATATTTTGAAAGCAAGAGGCATCTTACCTAGGAATGGGTCAAACTTTCTAGATTCAGTCCCACATATTAGGCAGTTGACTTCATTTTGCAGAATGCCTCCAAAAATTGCTGTGACAACAGTAGACGCTCCATTTCTAGACAAACCGCATCAGAGAGGTAAAATCAGTCAGCATGTCTGAGCTTAATTTTCCGTGTCTGTTTCATCTTCACTGCTTACAACTTGGCACTACTAGGCAGAGCAGTTTTGTCCACATGTAACAAACAGTGACCAAGTTCATCCACCGGGCACTTCACTCACCTCCAGAATTGTACAGTGCAAGTATTTAGCTGCTATATTCTGCTTTATCTTGCACCTGAAGAAAGTGTGAACCACGTATGCTCTAAAGGCAGATGCTCAAAATTTCAGTGTTTAAAGTATTCTGGTTGATTGCATTTCTGAGAGCTGATGCTCACAGGGGTACCCTACTTTAACCCTGTAATTAAGGCTGTTTCTGAACCAAAAATTCTTCCCTCTTAGCTAGGTCGAGCATGTTTTTGTTTTCATTTTATACCCTTTGTTACAAGTAATTTTGACTTCTTAAAGCCTATTTCTGCACTTCGCTTCCAAAGACAGCTTCAGTTGCATTAAGATATGATGAACAATATGCATCATCATTGTTCTCTATGCTTTCAATGCTCTCTTAATCTTTTTAGCAGATTATGTAACAGACTTACCTCTCACAGTCCAATTAAAATAAAAAACCCACCACATTTTAAAGTTGCATTATTATACAATGTTTAAACTTGCTAGTTTGTGGTTGCAGATCTGACACCACAAGCCTGCAGAAACCTGCGTTCCTTATCTGCACTCCACCTACATCTTTACAGTTATGCTGAACGCTTCTTGTTGAGCAGAAGGAAATGGCTACCCAAATAAACAGGTGCTTAAGAAAAGAGCATTCACAGCGTATTTATTACTTTACTGTAGGCATTTAAGTGTATGTGACCTTAATTTGTCCTTGACAGAAGGCAGCTTACTCCACCCTCACCATGCATTGGAACAGCCATTCTCAAGACAAATTTACAACAGATAAGGGAACAAAGTTTAAATCCTCTCAGGGTTCTGACATTCAAAATGGTAACAAAACACAGTTGGTTTAGTCTTCAAATACACTTCAATTCTAAGAACATTTTAGGATTCTTCTGTGGGATTCTGAAGCATCAGGAAAGCAACACCAATGTGGTAAAGAGCACAGTCCAAACTCTAGGCCTTCCCTCATGAAGCGGCTGTAAAATCCTGCATCTCTCAGACCTGCTTGCTATGTCCTAATTGGTATAGGAAGGGAAAAACACACTCAACTCTTATATATGGAATTTAGGGACCAAATGTGCAGCCTGAACTGACTTCCTGAAGCAAATTAAAATGTTTTCTCTCTCTGACAGTTTCAATCTGAGAGAAAACACACCTGGGCCGAATTCAGAACCAACAGCATTTTGAGAACAGAAAGAGGAGTGAAAAACATGCATTACCTCTGTTTCAAGACACACAGTAACAGAAAAATCAAAATTACCAGGAAAAAAGGCAAAAGCTTTAACTATGTCAAGTGATAGGCAAATACAGCTAGATCATCTGCAGGCAATGACTTCAAATTCTCACTGCATTGCTCACTCGTTAATCCAGGAGGTCTGCTGACAATTCAAACCTACAAATACTTGGCCATCTTTTTTGCTCCTGTATCATTCACGCCTCTGTCACCCTAAGACAATGAGACTGTCTGAACAAAGAATTCTATATAGGTATAGAATAGAAAATAACAAAGTGCTTTCTTTTTATTTCTATTTCTGATGGACTACTGAATTAAAAATGTAGTCACGATTTAGCCTGTATGCTCGCTTACATCTGTGAAAAGTGCTGATCCTTTTGAAAGGAAGCCCATCCTATAGGATGCTAATCCTTTATAACCTGCAGCTTTGTAATTCATAACATTACAGAAGCACTTAAGAGCACAGAAACAAGGAACCATGAACCTGAAATTCCAGATCCACCACCCACAGACCCATACAAAGGCACTGAGGTTTTGAAGAAATTAAAAACCACTTCTTACATGCAACATTTGTTGCTGGCAGACAGACTAGAATTTTCTTGCGAAATGACTGAACGTGAAACACCATTGAAGCCACCCTGGAGTTCCAGGTGTAGATGGTCCAAAAGGTAACGCATGAACTCGTGGGCATCCTGTTGCTGGTAGCCCCTTAAGAGAAAAGGAAACAACAGCAACAAATTCACCAAATATACAGGTTGCTTTAGACACACAGAGAGCACCAGGGTCATGTGAAATAATAATAATAATTATTTGTTCAATAATACGGAGCAGACCTTATAGAGACAGACCTATTCTGTACCAAAACACTTTTCCAAGTAGCATTTGGAAATGGACAGCTACATCTAGACAAACTAAGCAATTCTGTTGGGAGAGGGAGGTGATGGTAGGGTACCCAAAGCATCTCTCGAGCATGTGGATTTGGTAGGCTAGGGCTCCAGTCTCAGATGCTGCTCAAAGAGTCACCATTGTTTTTTCACCATTAACAAACCTAATCGAAGGGAACAGAGAAGCCATCAGGGTAAATATCCTTTACAGCTATGTAAGCTAAATCATGCATCGAAGTTAACAACTGCTATTCATTTGCCATAACATGCATGCAGAGATGAAGTCAGAAAGCACATATAGTAAAACAGCAAGAGCCTGGTGCAACACCAACAGAATTAGGTGCAAGTCTTTGCAGGCCTAGTTACAAAAATCCCACATAGTAAGGCCGGCTTTCCCTCTTCCTCCTGTCCGTTCATTTACGCTGCTTTATCATGCCTCCCCTGCCTCCCCTTTTTCCTCCTCACTATTCTACCTAAGTATTGACAGTAGCTGTCACATATGAATGTCTGGGAAAGAAAAACACAGATTTTTTTTTATGCTACTGCTCAGGGCAGGGAAAATGTCTGTACAGAATCATGGCACAGTAGCCAGAGTTGCAGAGAAATGAGAACAGACTCGGTGCAACCAAAGGTCGCAACATGAGTTTGATGTGCTTAGTGAAGAACACAAGCATGCCCTACCAAAGTCTGGCTAGGATGCAACAAAATAAAAATTAAATAAAGCCTTTTCATCTTGTAGAATTACAGTAATGTTTTCTCCCCAGCCAGGAGCTTTAAAAGAAATCACAGAGTTTGTATGCAGATCTGACAGCACCCTGAAAAACAGTAGCACTACTTAACTTTTACAACAGAAAAACTGGTGCACAGAAGCACTGCTGTGCTTCAACACGCCAGAGTCCCATCCAGCCCAAAATAGGACTTATTCTCCCCAAAAGTTGCCAAATAATTATACATTACTATGACACAAGGTAGCAAAACAGAACTCAGCTTCAAAGCTGCACGTTAACTGCGCACACTGTAGCATAATTTTGAAGTTGCCGAGATAACACAAGGTTTGCCTAGTTTACTGAATACAGGTATCTTCAATTTAATAAACATATATGCAATCATAATAAACAGCTGAAGATGAAATTTATGGAAAGTCTTTGCTTCAGACACCTTTTCAACATTAAATTCCTCATAAAAGAGCTCTGACATATATGGCACCCTTGCTCTGCAACAAACTTGATGAAATAACCTTTGGAATCACTCCCCATTGTTGGTTGTGCTCCTGGTGCACGTGCTTATACTTGCACACAGATATGTTAATTATAGATGAAAGATTCTTTGGATTTGTTAACAAGCCCAAGTATAGATACAGATCTTAAAGAACATGATAATATGGATGATGCACTGTGTAAAATAAACTACAATCTAAAAGCATGTCAGTAAAAAGCATAGTTTCTCTGATACTCTGCTTGTGTAATAAAACTAAGTAAAAATCCACCTGAAGTGATTCAATTCCAGTCCACCTCTGACATTCCTTTTCCTACCAGCAACAAGATAGGATATAAACAAGAACAGTAACCAGGAAAATAGAGCAGACTATTTATACAGCAGTAAATCAGCAAAACACATGGCTTGCAACTCAGTATGAAGCTACAGAACTGTCTTGGCATGCAGCAGAACGACAGCAGCAGACTTTGTCCAACAGTCAAGAAGCAGGACTTCCACAGCAGCATCAGATCTCAGAGGCACTCCAGTTGTGCTTATAGTAACTCCAAATTATATTCTCTAGTCTCTGTCTGCAATATCAGACAGAGGGCCGTGGAGTGCAGCAGCAGCAGTTTTTTCTAGGACCTCCTGTAAGAAGAATGGCACTTGCAGTCCTTGGGGGCGGGCACGACATGCCTTTGAACAACTGAAATCTCTTTGTGCTACAACAATTAAACCAGGTTTCCAACCATGTTTCCTCCCCCTGCCCCAACACTTCAGGCATCATAAGCACACACCAAAGTAGCTGCTTTTATGTTAACATGCTGCTGGCTCCAGCTTTCCACGTCCATCCACCTTCTCCCAACCTCACAAGAAGCGCACAACGTAGAACGAGAATGGTAGCATCATTAGCTTTTACAAGGAACAATCAAGTGCTGAACAAATTCAAATTTTCTCTCTGGATCATGTGGGAGCAGGGATCTACTGAGCAGCTGACTCTGTTCTCCACGGGATTTAATGAGTTCTCCTATTAATTCATCATGGACGTGTTCCTAGCTAACTGGGAATAAAAAGGGGAGGGGGAGAACCCCCCAAACCAGCACCTTTTCTTTTGAAAGCTGAAATAGAACCACAGTGCTGAAAATTTGCTCAAGGAACTTTAGTGAACTGGTTTCTCACTCAGTCTAACAAGAACTACAGTGAAGACTGTAATGGGGAAACTGGTCAAGGACATGATGGATGGTGTTCATCTGCCTATCGTGTTTGGGTTGCTGCTTGCAACTACTGGTATTAAACTTCCTTGATTCTCATCAGCCAAGTGAAACGTATTTGGCAGTGTGAAGAACAGATTTGTGTTATTCATTGAGCAGATGGGTTCACAGCATCTTTTCAGCACTGCTGGAGATGTAACAGATAACAGAACATCTTTTCTACCTGAGAACACGGAGCAACTTACCTTCAGCACAATATATCCTAACAGGTTTCAGTGCTCCTTTGAAAGAGGTTCAGGGGCCAGGACAGGGAGACCTTGGAGAGGAACGATACTTCGATTTACTTGGATAACCTTCTTTTCCCCTTTCTATCGTCTTTTTTGTCAGTTTGGGCACAAAACACCTAATATGCATGAGATTTTTTTTTCTTATAGCCCTTCTTTCATGTCCAGCTAGTGACTACAGTATTTTGAGAGAATCAAGGAAGTTTCAGCCAGTACATTGGCATTTAGGCCTGGAAGTGCTGTACCTTTTTTAATTTGACTATATCGCTTTCTTACTGGGGCCAAGCTTGGGTTCTGTCAACACCATGCACTTGGCACTCACCTACCAGTCCTTACCTAGATCCTTCTGCCCTTTGGAGCACTGGCTCAAAGGTACAACTACTACTACTGTAGTATTTGAAATGTTTGTCCTCTCCGACACTGCTACATGTAGCATGTGGTAGAAGGGCAGGTGGAAAAAAAGCACTATTGATGAACACAAAACTGTTGATCAAAGCGAAGATCCTTTTCAAAGCATATTTGTGGGAATATGGGAAAGCTGCACAGAGCGCATCCCACAGATACAGGAAATTTTAGAGTAGGACACCAGCAATACAAGGTTGCAATCAAGAATATTGCTCTTATTCTACAAAACTTACCTAAAATTTGGCATGATTTTCCAAACAACGTAAAATAAAGACTCTGGACTAAATGCAGTTTGGCTTCCTTGCCATAAAGCACAGAGTGTCTTTCTGAATTCTTCCACCAGTGACCTGGAAAAATAGTAAAAGCTGGTGATTAATATGGGTTTGTGTTATAACCCTCACAGGTTTACTAGCTCAACAGTACAAATATCAGACATTACTTTGGTTAAGATTGTAATGACTGGGTAAATAACCTTTCCAGTACTTCAAAGATTTTATGTCCAAAATCCTACCCATAACACTAGAGAGATGGGGGGGGGGGGGGGGGGGGTGTTAGGAAAACTACATTTCAGATCTTGAGGACTCACCTGGAAATCTATCCACCTCTCGACATTTTACTGTAGACTCTGCTAACATCATCCCTCTAACGCTTGCTCAAACAAGCTGCGGGTTGTGAATCGCTTACTCCGATTTTTTTGGTTGGTTTGTTTTGTTTTAAATATGTTCACTTGCAGACAGATGCCCATGACTGTATTTTAGCTGTAATTAAGTGACATAATGTCTGGAGTAAATAACTAGCACTTCTTAACCTTACTTCAAATGCAGTGACACTTCAGTGCTTTCTGACTTACCTGGTTGCTTCCCCCTGCAGCACCACACCTATATAATCAAATTCCAAGTGATACAAGTTTCTTCTTTTGTATAGCCAGCTATTTTTCTATGACTCTGTCTCCCCATGAATCATTTTTTTCTATGAATCTGCAACACTGAAAGTGGCTCCACTACCCAAGCATTTGCTGTTTTCTGTAAAGTTCAGAGCTAACAAGGAACATGCAGCTTACACGTTGTTATCCCCCTGGCTCCTGGTATGGTAAGTTCGTCTGCCTGCCGTCTTCCCATTCCTCAGCTCCACAGCAGGCAACTCTTTGAAGTAACAGCAAAACTGTTGAATGTTACTATGGAAAAAGGAAAAATGAATGAAATCCTTAAAGAGCAGAGAACAAAGAGAATATTATATATTCTACAGCCCATCCTTTGAAATGCATAAACACAACTTCCCGCAGTTGGTAGAGGATGGCAATCACAAACAGTTCAAGATACATGAAATACTGCAGAAAATAATCCTCTTCTGTAAATGACTAGGCAGATCTGTAAATATCATCATCCCACCTACTTGAAATACTTACATTTTGGCTCTGCTTTGACTGAGAGATACCATGACAGACAGAGGTATCAGAAGGCACTCCCCAATACACCAGACTGCAGCTGCTGAAGAGGTTAACTCCATGGCTACCGCCACCTATCAATCCCAACCTCCTCCATACCACAGTATGGTCCCAGTAATGGAACCCAAGAAGCACATGCCTCAGTTCCTGCCAGTGAACTCTGACTGACCAAAAAGTAAACGGAGACCCGTTAGTCCTGCTACAGCCTGACTCAGTAGTCTTCCACTGAAGTAGGCAAATTCAGAAACGCGAAAGGACAATTGGAGACCAGCAGTGGTCTCAGCAGCAGTAACTTGCCAAATTCCCTTGCCTAATGCTACAGCACACAACCACTCCCACAGAGGCATGGGGCAAGCTTCAGGGGTACCTGAGCGACTGAAGGATTGCATTCATGAAACACGTATTCCCCAGGTTCCGAAGGCCTGTGGCACAAAGGGCAGTGGTGCTTCCCTGGAAATGAGAATGGTTACATTGAAGAAAGACTTATCTTTGCTCCCCCACTTTCTTCCCACAGAGCTTTTACTGTTACATCAGCATAGATTTAAACAATAATAAACTACACTGTTTGAGAAGTGCAGTTTCAATGCCAAAGCAACCACCTCACCAGCAGAAAATTAGCTCCCACCTTGACCTGAAACCTGTTTCCTACTCATTCCTGTCAACAGTAAACTATGCTATATCTTTTCCTCTGCAAATAAATCTAGAATACAGATTTAGACAACACAGAGTTAACCACAGGCTTTTATTCCAAAGTATTTATGTGTTCAATAATGTTCAGTTTGAACTGGACAGTGATTTTCCTGAAGTGCCTTTGAAAAATGAAAATCCCCATCCTTATCCACCTATTCCCATGTCTAATGTGCACAGTGGGACACCCTGTAGATTGTTGTTAAGTCACCAGCACTAGCCTGCCATCTTGGTGGGGTTTTGTGGTGGCCAGGAGGGTTTTTGAAAGACAGACAACAGCATTTATTTGGGAAAGAAACAGTCAAGTCAGACTGTGCAAAGAAAAAGCAATGTGTTGAATGATGAGAAGCAAAATATACACCATTGACAGTCTAGGAGTTTCAACAGGTACCCACTGGTGAGCTTGCTTTTTGCCAAATGATCTTCCAGGTGGGCTGGGAGGAGAGGGAAAAGAAATGTGGACAGTGTTGCATTTATGATTTCTAGAATCCACAACACTTGGACATATTCCATGGTTGACAAAATATCACATTGAAAGTTCCTCAAATTTTGGGGCATTCTTCATTGTTCTAACAGAATTTAAAAGCTAGACTTTCTTTTAGTAGTAGTACCTCAAAATGAATGTACTACTTGACACCAAAGACTGCATTCAAATCCAGGTTACCAAATACGAATTCAAAGTGTGCCAACAGAACTTTTTTCCTCCCCAGACCTACCACAAACATCATCTCTGGTGAAGAACTAATGACAGCAGGATATTTGTGTATATGTATATTCTTTTCTCACGCTTGCCCAGGGTGAGACTGCAGGGTATTAATGCGAGCAGGAGTGCACTGTCTTTTCTAGATAAAGATCCAATGTGTCAACAATAAAAAGACCATCTGTTGCCATGGGCAATATTCAAGTATTAATAAAACTGAGAAAACAGCACAGACTACGAAGAATAAAAGCAGCATTAATTTCACGCTTTCTAATTGTGTCTTCTCCATATCTAAATGTTGCCTATAATTTTCCTTCTGGTTTTCACTGGCTTTGACTTTTCCAGACAACGATGCTGTGTGTTGCCATAGCAAAAAACACACCAAGATTGGGACAGTACAGGAAACATATGCAGCACATTCAGAGGACCCTAAATTGACTGTAGGTAGCGCATTTTTAAAGTAACTACACCCCTACAGACTTTGCAAAACAACAACTGACTGCCTTTCTCCCACCCCACCCCCTTATTTCCATTCATCCTCCTCTCAAGAACTTCTTCTCTTCACAATCAGGTAATTGTTCCTCGTAACTGAAGACATCTATGACTTCAGCTCCTTTTGACTACATTGCTGTCCTGCAGCCCCAAGGGTCAAGGAGGAATAGCTCTACCACTCCTTCTGGCCGAGGGTGAAAATGAAGCAGTTGCTTACAGCTGGGTCAGTATCTCCCCTCTCTCTCCCTAAGATCTGGGAGAAATTATGAAGATCAGAAACTCCCTCAACCCAAATTGCAGAAAACAGAGACATTTGGTTTGGGGCATTTTTTGTCTGGACAAAACTAAGCAGCCCTTCAGCTATCTAGTAAGGGCTGGATCATCCTCTCCTGGATGCTATTCTGCAGATGTGAAGTTCAAATAGCAGGAAGATGAGAGATGACAAAAGCTTTCTGAATAGCCCACATTTCCTTTTGAAAGCAAGTTTTACTAAGCTCTTTTTAAATTTTGTTGATTTTTTTTTTTTTAACTTTTTCTTAACTGCTCTCTTATCCCCCTAGAAAAAGCCATTGCACTTGCTTCTCTGCCTTCTGCATTGTAAAGAAAAAAAGATAAAAAAAAGGGACAAAACCCCCTTGCCTGCTCAGAAAGGAAAAGTCTTATGTCTAGCCCTGTTTTAATCCCAATAGGTACTAGGTTTCTTCCAATTTCGCTGATCCCACCAAGCTCAAACTGCCCTGAAGCTCCATCTTGAGATGAAACCCTTCTTAAGCACGGGGAAGCTCAAAGTCTAGGTCAACAGCAACGCCACAGACTATCAAACATTCTTTTATGAGAAGGGGCTTTTCTAGGTGTGTGGTCAGGAGATGAGAAAGACCAAGTGCACTAAGCAGAATCTGGGTCACTGCCTGTAAGTATTTCAAATCCAGGCCAACTACAAGTCTCAACAGGTTTAGAAAAATGCCTTAAACTCATTATACTGAATCCATCATACTTACATTTACTTTTAATAACTTGCTGTTCAGAGATGAGTTTTCCAATAGTTTTCTTTTCCTATGTCTGTCTGATGTAAAGGCTGAACTGTTGGAAAGTAATTAGAAGAGGTTACTTACTATAAAAACAAAATATTGCATGAAATGGACAAGAGATAATCATCCTAATGTTTAACACGGTGATTACAATCTGCCATCAGTTGTCATTAGGACAGCAAAAGGCTTCCCGATTGCAACACATACGTTTCATAGTCTTAAAAAAGACTGCATCTCCCTCAGAGTATAGACACACATCCCATTTTCAACACTAATGTCTGAGCAAATTGCAGTAAGTTATGCATGCTACAGTATGCGCCCTGAAGAGTGGCCTTATTAGCATGCTACTTTTAATCTAAAATTCTGATCTTTTTCCTTAATCAAAGGAATGCTTAATACAGAATTTTCCATAAAATATTTCTGCCAGAATAATCATCTAGCCTTTAGAAAGACAACTTCAAAAAAATCTGGATAAAGTTACCAAAAACAAAAAAATATCTCGAGTGCTAGCACTTATGTATTATAGCTGACTTCTCTTATGTAAAAATACATGAGGTTGTAACATTTGTGTCAAACTACTATGAAATTATAAGAACAATTAGTTATTCTTTTCCACAACACTGGAAATTACTGGGCTCTCGATTCTACTAGTTTATGACTTTTCTCTGATCTAACAGAAAAATCGTAACTTGCTGCAGAATGGAGGGGGTTTAATTTTTTCTTTTTTAATTAAAGAGCCCTTCAAACATTCAAAAACTGTCATTACACACAATGGAAGCCTCCACGGTATCATTCATCTCCAAAGAGCTAGATCTCCTGGACATTTCTGAAATATTAATGTGCACTTCTCATTATGCTTAAACATTTTTACATCTCATTACATACCTGAGAAGCCCATTAAAAAGAGAATGGAAAATAATTAAAATGTTAATATTACTGACAGAGTAACTGACACACTTAACTCAAGGAGGATCCAGAGTTTCACAGTAATTTCTTAGCAGGAGTCCTATTTGAACTCTGGGGCATTCAAACATATTTGAAAGCACTGTACGTGCACATACTTGTACTTTGTATTATGCAAGATTTCCAAGCAAACTGTGAAAAGACTATTTGGTATCTAGCACCAGCCACAGCACCTGCATCACCAAGATTGTAATATCTACTTTTCAGTGGAACGGCACCCAGTAAAGGCAGGCATCTCTTCTTCCCAAAGTTCCCAAGTTTGCAAGCCTTCTTAATCTTTTTGTTTGGAAACCAAACTATGCAATTAATATTCCACCTGCATTTTCACTTCAGTTTCTCTGCTCCAGAAACTTATTCTGGTTTTGACAAAAGCATGATTCTGTTCTGGAAATTCTCACCCACTTATGTGGAAAAAGACAGTACTTATTGGCTAGGTAGCAAGGAAGTTAATCACTACCTAAATTCCTGTATCACCATACACTGCTTCTACAAGATTCACTGTGCAAGAATCAAAACATACAAGAGCAGTCAAATCCATTCATTCTGCACCTCTGCTTCTCAGTGCCAAAAAGAATATTTAAACATACAAAGTATCACGCACACAGAAGGACCAAAATATGTATGTTAAATACATATATTCTTATACAAGGGAAACACCACTTAAATAATGCAATATTACAAGTCCACCCAAAGCAGTCTGGTTGTAAACAAACTACTTACTTTTCCAAGTTCTGTAGGTGCTCTCTGACCTTCTGTACCAGGCCCAGCTTGGTATCGTTGACTACAAAATCATCGCAGCGATAACTGCAAGAAAACATTCATCAGAATGTGCAAAGGATTTCAGTGAAGTACCCCAAAACAGTTACGCAAGCCTACGTGCAGGAAGCACTGAAGTGATTCAGTGGAAGATTACAAGCAGAACAGGGGAGCACACCACCCACATACTGAGCTTGGTTCCCTCTGAAAACTACCTTCTAGCAAGAGAAGGTACAGGCACTACCTTTACTACATGTTTTTTCTTCTAGCTCAGTTCTTTAGATTAGCAATCAGAAGTATGATATACTGCTGCTCCCAATGCAGAATTCCAGTTCAACAAAAATTCAAACTTACAGTGTAACCAAAAGCAGTATTAGTAGACAATCAGTAGAAGATTTATGAGGAAAGATCAACTGGAGTCAGGTAAACAGAAGACGAAGTTTTTACTGATGTACAGCGTAAATCGATTTATTTTAATACTGTAAAGTTATCGTTAAAACCCGAGGTGCTGAACACATAATGTAAAAGTTTCTGCTGCAGGGAAAAAAGACCAGGGAAGGTGAACTAGGCGATTACACCATTTGTTCAAAGTTGCACCAGAAGTCTGTGGCAACTCACATCTCGTGCTTTAACCACAAATATCACTCACTCTCTCATATAGTTTTTACATATATAGAAACTCTCACTAAAAACTTAAGCTAGTATTTTGAGCTTGTTCAGGGTAAGCATGCAAATGTAAGTAGCTAAGCTGAAAAAGAGAGAGAAGCTGATCCCCTCACTGCCTCAAAGCATATGTAAAGTGAAGCCAAATTAAAATGGCCTCTCAGCAGAAGCATGGTTACAAAAGCCTACAATCCTATAATGTTCTACAAAGATCTCATTTCCCAAGAAGAAAAGATATTCATTCTAATTTAATATTCAAACTGTGGGCTTGTAATGCCTCACATAGTGCACAAAGGCAAAAGTTACAGACCATTTTTAGAGGGGGGTGTTGGGGGCAATTCTTTTAGGGAATGTTAAAAAAAAACCCCAAACCCACACCTTTATTTCACTATTTTCCTGAGTACATGTATTTACATGTACTCAGTGCACATGTCAATTTAAAGAAATGAGAGAGTAGCAAAGAAAACTCTCACACAGAGAACAGCTGCAAGACAACATTACTTCCGCTGCTGTATTTTAAAACTCCTGCATTTCCTGCCCCCCCAAAAAGGGGGAATAGAAGTCCCAGAGTGACATGGATCCTCTTATCTGTGCTCTATCTTCCTTTCGTGAAGGAAAGATGACACTTGCATACACGAGTAGGATAGCAGAAAGGGGAGGGGAAGGACAGACAAAAATCCCTTAAAACCAAGAACAGAAGTGCTGCAGTCAGTAAGAAGCTCAGCCCTGCAGAATCCACACTTTCACACTGGTAAGCCAAGAGCTCTGTGCAGCCTCCTCCAGTCTCTCTCACAGGAGGCAGTCAGCGGAGCGGCACCCTTACTGCTGTGCACAGGAGCTGCAGGTGATGTTTCACAGTACTCTTGCATGGTTAGCCAAGAGCTAGCTCAAGAACTAGATAACCCATGTTCTGGCCTGTGAAACAGGAAGGTAAGAAAAGACTTAACAGCTCTTGCACCAGCTCTTTTGAGAGCAGTGCAACAGAAAGGGAGCAGAGACTTACCACAACTTCCCTGGCCCCACATCCCACAAAGTTAATGCAGCTATGAGCAGTGTTTGTTAGCCCTCTGCTTACTGTGAAGCATCAACTGCAACTTCAAATTCTAGCAGGCAACTGAACCACTTCCTGTGAAGAAAACTAACTTACTCTGGATATGTTTACTATCAGAACCGTAGCTATTTCTCTCCTTTCCCTTTGGCACTGGACTGACTCAAATACAAAATGCATCCTCATCATCTCAGGTTTCTCTTCTGCTGGAGCAGATTCATCCTTTGTAACTTAATGAAGCCACTGACTTCAGGCACAACTGGAATTTACAATATTCTTTGTTGCATAAATCTGTGATGTAGTTCAAAGGCAATGGTATTGCTAGTGTTAACTCAAACACAAGGTAAAATAATATGACTCTCAAGATTTCCAAACACTGAACACAGCAGTTGTGGATACTCACTTATGCAAGATCTAGAAATTAGAAAATCGCTATTGTCAGTAATAGAGTTAAAAAAAAAAAAAAAAAAAAAAAAAAAAAAAATTCCCACACACATATTTTTTCGGGGGGGGGGAAGAAGCCATGTTTTAAGTAGTCATATTCAGCTTTATCAGCCACCTACAATTACCTAATGAAGCGTTCCTGCATTTGTCACTCTCGCAAGGTACCACACTCCAAGGACAACCATCAGAGCAACCACCCAGGACAGCTTTGGTGAGACGTAAACACAGTGCAAGTGGATCCAGTACAGTCTGACTCCTCCTCAATACCAAGTGTGTCCACACCGCCAGAATACTAGCACAATTACATTACTACACCAGTTGTGTAACTACTAACATTTATAAATGGGGAATGAAAGCAGATGCAAGCTCACTGAAAGCCTCTAAGCCAAGTTATTGCAGAAATATGTTTTAACACTTGCTCCCATGCCCTAAAGATCACATTAACCTTAGCCTCATCTCACATACCAGTTGCATCTCACATAAAATTCCAAGTGAGCACTTTCCCCAAGATGAAGGAATAAAACTAAACACATCATTAAATGTCAGCATCCTTGCTACAGTGGAAAAGTGATTTTAAGATTAACTTAAAAACAAGACAAGCTTCTATTTCTCTTTTTAACAGGCAGGTTTTTTAAGCCACCTCCCTTGCAACACTGAGGATTCAACACTACTACTAGAAATAACAGCACTACTGAAAGTTTATGTTTTAATAGCTTAAAATTTGCAAAGCCCACACACCTTAAAGGTAAACTGCTGAGAGATTACTTCCTATATGTGATGCTGACAGTCAAAACAGATGTTTAATTTGTGATGCTCAGGATTATCACAAATTACCAATACACCTTCTTGCATACAGCAGTTCTACACTATGCTTTTAACAGCAATTGTACAGGACAAAGTTTATACTTTGGGGAGGGTCCCTTATATGGATTAACACAATATTTTCCTCTCCATACACTTTCTATTTTTAGCACCTCTGCTGCCTCCAAGGCCTCCTTTGCTGCTAAAATGGCAGCGAGCCAGTGAATGTATGCACTGCTCTGGGAAACACTTCTGCTTAGTGCTGGCTGCTTCAGTAGGTTACAGAACTTCGTGCTACATTTAAAAGCCCTGATTGGATTACAGGACAAGAAAAATTAAGAAAAAACAAGTTTCCTTACTTGTACTAACACCTTACATAAGTAAACTAAGTTTCACTGTCTTTTATCAAAAAGGCTTTTTTACCTTCTTTAATTTCCAGTGACTGTAGAATGGAAAATAATGGTTCTAACCAATCTTATTTTCGGATACTCATGCACTAGCATGGTAAGTCTGTTTTTTAATTAGAACCACCATCACAAAAAGAAAGACTAAAAAAGTATTTTTTAAAGTCCTTGCCACTTAGTTATTTTTACATCAGCGTAGGCCAGGGGCAGGCACATTAGCACAGTGATGTCCCTTTAAGAGATAACAAGGAGGCTAATGGGTCAGAAACCTGACCTGCAAATTGTGCCCGAGATTAAATTAATACGGGAAACATGTTCTGCAAATACATAAACAGGGCAGCCTTTCATCTTCTGTGCACTAGCACAGAGAAAACATTTACAAGAGTCCTCTTTCAGGAAGCGTATTTCTGAAAACAGGCTTCTTACACATATCATTTTACTTCTCATGCACAGAAAAACAACCACTAACACAGCAGGAGAAAGCACTGCATGATAGCACGAAGAGAATAAGATCTGTACTTCTGGTTAACACTTTGTGCTTAGTACTCTAGAATTAACTGAAAGGCCGATTACCTCCAAAAAGTGGAAATTCAGGAGTCTGTTTTTCTCAGTGCTTAGGGTCTCAAACATAATTCAGCCTGAAGATTTAGTACTGCATCTACTTTCTCAAAAGTGACCCAAGCATCAAGAAGAGAGTCATACTCTCGTAAGAAATAAAAGATCAACATTCAACTTTTCCACTGTGAAGACTGAACAAATAGGAGGACATAGAAGAAAGATCAAACCTTCTGGAAAGCAAATCCCTAGTTGCCCAGTACTTAATGATGCCTCCTTGAGCATACCTATATTTTTCAAAACATTATCAAATTCATAAAAAACCTCATCTCAAGATTAAAAACCCAAAAAAATACCCACCAGAACTGAAACATTTTCCTTTCAAAGCTATGTTGAAAGCTTGTGATCAGGTAAAAGAAAACATACACACCTAGACTTCCACACCGCAATGCAATTACAGGAGACTGCTCCACCTGGTTTTGGTTTACAACAAGACTGCATATCAACTATAAACAAAATTCAACAAACCATGGTAGCTTCAACAGTCACATAGCATTTCTTCCCCTTGGACTGACAAGAATAGCTAAGGCAAACCCTGGACTGTGCTCTCATGACTGCATTAAAGTTTATGACACCGCCAAAGAAAAGCAAAGGATTAAGTGCCTTCTGCATAGAGAAGGGCCCATACAGGCCTGTTCACTGCCACTATCGTACAAGCTAAGGAACACAGTCAATTGGGATCCACGGGATAAAACTGGAACAAGAGTATTCTACCCAACTTGGTGCAGTAGAAAAAATTGCAAATAAAAATATAAAAGCCAGTACTGCATCAAAATGTCTCCATTATTGTTATAGTCGAAGGAAAATTCAATTAAGTCTTTGGATTGTATTTTCTTGACTTTCAAATTATTGAGATTGCCCACACCGCTAGCATAAAATACTCATCTTTAAATAAAAGTTCACTTAAAAGAAACATTATTGCATAAACATAGAACTGTCTACTGGATTCATGTCTACACTGAAGAAGCTAGCAACATTTCCAAATTTAATTTCCACAGTAGCTAGTTATGACTCAAATTCACCCAACTATTTCCTTTAACTGGCAAGCACTATTTGACAGCAGCCCCTACAGTACTGCCTAAGCTCATTTCCACTGAAAAAATTGGGTCAAATAACAAATCCAGGTATCTTTTCCTGATTATCAGGTGGGAAAAACCTGAAATAGCCTAAATGAGAGCAAAAATACACTGCTTTTGAAACTTTTTCAGCTTCACAGGTCAGCAAGGTGCTCTGTCTTGCTTGTATTACACACCAAGCCTCAGCAAATTTGGCATACTATTTGTCATAGTAAATGGAGATATAATCAAGACTTCAAATACCCTGCTAAAATTCCTCCACGCATTACTGCCTTCAGAGTGACTAGAAGACAGGTCATACTTCAAACAAAACAAAAAGCTACAACATAGAACTCAGTTGTTAACAGCATTAATCAGGAAAGTGGAATTAGCTTCCCACAGCTGTTCCAATGCTGGTAACCTGTACATATCTATCACTTGGAAAAATTTTAGGTTTTCTAATGTTTTCACATAGGAGCAGATAAAAATGCCAGTCATTTACATAAAATGTAAATAGAAGCAAAATCCCCATACATCACAAAGCTACTCAAACCCTTCTTCTATACTTAACATCCATACAGTTTTTGTCATTGCTGCACCATCTGAAGAATTTTTTAGTTGCTCCTAACAAAATTTCTTCAGGTGAGACCACTTAGCAGTGATTCTAATTGCAGGGGATAAAAATATTTGTTACAGAAGTAGTCCTCATAAAAGTGGATACCCAAACTTCAGCAGACTTTTCCCTGGCAAAGTACACAAAAGATACCCAATTATTTGAACAAAATCCCCATCAGTGGAGCCATATACTCAGTAATTTCATGAGACCGTAACATGGATTCTCTGAGATTTGCACTGTTCAAAACCACCATAGCACACAAGTAACAACACACATGGGGAACCATGAAGCTAACAGGAAACGGGGAAGCAGCTGTCAACAGTTTTGCTTACAGGTGAAGAGGCTGCAAGATGCTGAATGCACAAAAGCACTGCTTTCAATAGACTTCCAGTCTTTGCTCTCTTGAGGAACAAGGAAGACAGGGAACCCAATACTACCAGCATAACTGTTAAATCTCCTAAACAGTGCTTGTATCTCAGCCTAAGAAACTAATAGAATAAATTAGCTCAGGCCATTCTTCTGTTAAAAGAATCAGTTCTGTGATTTTGCTACTTAATCTTGCCAGAGAGTTGATGCTGCTTCATCACTTTCCCAAACTCATACTGGTTGCACCAAATCTCCAAAAGAAACAAGCCTTTCTTTCAGAGTGAAGAAAAAAATTAATATTGGGAAAAAAAACCCAAACAAAACCCATGCACACTCCCCCCTTAAGTTCACATCTCTGGGGCAGAAACTATAGTGTATTACTTTACTTTCAGAGGATATGCAAAAGGCTCTATCAATTTGATGGAAGGAGTAACTACAACCAAACAACAGCTTTTGCAATTAAAAGGTTAGGTTCTCTACATACCCCAAAGCAAACAAAAGCAACTCCAAACCACATAAATAGCACTTATTTTAAAAAGTTTCTGCTAAGTCATTTGAAATGCAGAAGTTTAGCCACAACCACTGCTACGCTACACATGCAAAAGCAGAGGGTTATTTCATAACTCTTTTCTGTTTTTAAACAGTCACGTCTGGAAATCAAGAGATGAAATGCTCAAAAATGTGTGTGATATAATGCGTCACAGAAGTCTACAGTCAGCACCTTCTAGTATCAAAAAAAGTTGTCAAATTACAGCGTTTAAACCCTTACCAGTATGTACTGTAACTACTGCAATCCATACACACGGTATGCTGAACTTTCTCTTGTTTTTCTGTTTTCTTATGATTGGTGATAGGAATCTGTGCATCTTCATAATGCTTTTTTGCATGGCCATTCACATATCTAAAATAAATGAAAAGCAAAAAAAAAAAAATCTTAACACTTTAAAACAGTTACTTAGCCAACACTCATTGAAAATAAGGAAAAAAAAAAAAAGGCAGCCTAATAAGCATCCAGTATTTATACAAGTGTTAAAATAAGCAATTCCCCTGTCTAAAAACATTGGTTAAATTTTCTATCTTTTTACCCTTTACTCTCCTACATTGTCCAAATTAATCTCTCCATCTCCTTCACAGCAACCACAAATCAGCATTCTTGCACCAAACCCCAGGATCTGGGCCCTGAACAGACTGATGCACCTTCACGTCTGAGAAAATCATTAGTTCCCTTTTTCCACATCTGAAATGCGGTTAGTTCTCCATATTGCTTTCCTATAGACTTTTCTTAGAGCTCTACTTTTTTCTCCACCTGCACTCATCATGTTTGTGGTTTCTTTAAGATTGTGGTGACCCTCAGATGAAAGCACCTCCTTTTTAAGCTTTCTCATTCTGCAGCACCATTTAATATTAGAAGGGGGCCCTACAGGAAGGCTGGGGAGGGACATTTTATAAGGGCAGGTAGTGATAAAACAAGGGGTAATGGCTTTAAAGTGGAAGAGGGGAGATTTAGATTGGATATTAGGAAGAAACTCTTTCCTGTGAGCATGGTGAGATACTGGAAGAGGTTGCCCAGAGAAGTTGTGGATGCCCCCTCCCTGGAAGTGTTCAAGGCCAGGCTGGATGAGGCTTTGAGCAACCTGGTCTAGTGGAAGGTGTCCCTGCTGATGGCGGGGCGGTGGGAACTGGATGAGCTTTAAGGTCCCTTCCAACCCAAACCATTCTATCATTCTATGTTTTACAACGTTCCCGAATTATGTTTTACAACGTTCCCGAATTTGAAAGGCTCTAGGGCTTGAGGTCACATAACTGAAAAAGAAATCTAAAATCCTACAGCTCTTTTGCTGACACAATGAGCATTTCCACACTAAAAATCTGATACCTAGAAATTTAAGCATCTTCAATTAAAAAAGTGTCATTACAAATGCAACAGCCCTAAGTACCAGCCGAAAATCATTAACACTTGAAAATGCGTAGCCAGACCTCAGGTGAAGTCCCTTCTCCCCCGCTTCCTGCTTGTTGAGCGCAGTAATGCTAACTGCTATGAACTCTGGACATGCTCCACATGAAGGTCTTTGTATTCTACACTTGTTCTCACACCAAGGTGAAAACAATTCTGCTAACGCAGCTTTGCTAGTTAAGGCACTGAAGCCACAGCGTTACCGACACTGCTGTGCTGGCAGAACCCTGCAACAATTATGTCATAACCCGAACGAGACAGTCGAGCTTGCAGGAGTTGGTTTTCTGCCTAACAGTGCAAATGACAGGTTTATAAAGCTATGCTCCCACCAGAAGTGCTCTGCTGCTATAACATGGTCAGTCATGTTCCCAACGACTCTAACCTGGAGGATGTACTTCAAGTGAAGATCTGAAAAGCTCTACTTCTCTTCCTTTAATTTCAAACGTTATCTGAACAGAAGAATATGCTGTGTGCTTTCGTGATCAAAAGTGCTCCCATTACAAGGTACATTACATTCTTCTCATTCAACTATTTTCCATTCTAAGGATGGGAGCAGTTTGAAAAGGCAAAACAAACTGCGTAAGTAACTGACTAAATGTCTACTAACTGCACACAAGAAAGGTCCTATGTGGACAGTAATAACATTTTTTTTTTTAAATTGTCAGCAAGTAAAATATTCCTAACTATTTTTTTCACATAACATGAAGTAGCTCCCCCTCTCTTAGCTCTCACCAAGTATACATGTATAATATAAATTAATAAATAAAAAGAGAAAAAAAAAGGGGGTTGTGCTGAAAACTGAATAAGAGACATTGTTAAAATTGTGGCGGTTACTGCTATCCAGATCAAAGAAACAAAACCTGGAGTTTATTGAATCCACTTTAAAAGATAAAGTCACTAAATTTAATTATACTTTTCCAGAATAAAAGCACACCAGCACAGATGTTACTCTACAAATGAAAGCATGTTCACATCTCAGATACTGGCTAAATCTCAACACTAACTGCATTCTCACTAATATGTGCATCTTAAAACATTTATGCAGCAGCAACTTTTCTACAATTAGCCTGACATATAAACAACAGCACTGACTGTATTAGTTGAAGTACACCAAAAGAATTTTTAGAGGAATGATACAGATCAAAAACCAGGTGTACTCTGAAGGAATTCTGATGGTAGCTTGTCCATATATGTTATGGCAGTAACTTTGTTCCAAAACTACACTTCAGTACATTTATAGTATTTTCTGTCTAAGATGGACAGTTGCTATTTTTCTCAAAATAAGCTGTGCCAACTTTGGATTTGTGGGTTTCCAAGAACTCTTATTGGTTTAATCTTATTACAATAGAAGCACCTTTTACAGAATGGAATTTTACCATAATTCACTGAGTTAGCAGTTCTCCAGGCACTTTTTGAGCTGAGCAATTACATTCACCTTACACTTTTCTTTTGGAAAA
This sequence comes from Antrostomus carolinensis, assembly GCF_000700745.2. NCBI lineage: Eukaryota > Metazoa > Chordata > Aves > Caprimulgiformes > Caprimulgidae > Antrostomus > Antrostomus carolinensis. The sequence continues at coordinate 85,120 of NW_010289447.1, forward strand.
AAAAATGATGTTGAGTGTAATCTCTAGACTCTCATAAGGTACCAAAGAAGTGTGTTCAGTATAAGCATGCAATGTTAAATGAGATCATGAAAGGTTTATTTCAGGGAACTGGAAGGCATTCAGGAAAACGTTGAATGAACTGCCTCAGAATAGAGCAACAAAGGAGAAAGATAAAGGTCTAATTAAAAGATTTGCACGCTAACATGTTGTACCCACCTTCCACAATGGACACTTGAGCACGTCAGACAGACCCACGGACTTTTATTTGACCGGCACACTATAAAAGATTTAAAGGAAAAAAAAAAAGTGTCAAATGAATTGGCTCTGATATTACATTGTATAACACATCCTCAGCACTAGCAATAGGTCTGTTGACTCCACGTTAGCAGCACAGTTATATAAAATAGTCAGTCATGATCATTAACCTATTATTAGGGAGTAAACTGACAGCCTGAAGAGCTCTTGAGACTAAAGCACATTAGCCTTCTTCTGGCTTGGGTTTTAGTTACAAGCTACCTGTTACTTTCCATGAAAAATTTCAAATTTTTTGTTTGTACGCATCCACATGATGTCTACTTGATTTTGAAACACAACACAGAAATAACAGAAGTAGCAAAAACGCTGGTAAAGTTCAAAAAGCTTTTTGGCTTTTAATAAATCAGTCCACCAAACACGGGAAAAAAAGCCACAGCACTTCACTTCTGTTTCCTAAAACTAGGTATACAAGAAGCCATTTTAAAGAAGATACTGCAAGAAAGCCTGGCAATCTGATAAGAAGCACAGAGAATACATTACTGTGCAATGCATGATAATATGCACCATTTATACAATACATATTCCTGTGCTGCAGTGCTGGTAAAGGCTTTATCCATAAACATTTCACCCTTTCAGTCATGCACAAGAAGCTGAAAGATTCCAATGTAACACAGTGCTGTGCTTCGCAATCCATTCAAGACACTAGAAGATGTTATCTAATGTTTTAGCTGTCTTCTAAGTCTAGAAAACATAAATTAAATAAATGTGGGGTTTTTTAAGCTAAAGAGCTTAAAGGGAAAAAACAGCAGATACTAGAAAATGATGAAAAACAATCCCAGGGTAGAGTCATAGAAACAGGATATTCCAACTCCTACTCCAACCCAGTAGCAAAGTCTGCAAATTCAGATTAGAAACAAAATCTCAATAAATAACCCATGTAGGCAGAACACAGTAAAACAGGAAAGCAGAGCAAAATTTCCATCGGTCAAGTTAAGAAAAAGTATGTGCATCTTGATAAATAGCAATTTTGGAACTACAACTAAATCTACACCAAACAAATTTGAGAGGAATTCCAATTAGGATCATATCATTGAAGGAGGGATGATACAACATACAACGTTTAGATGTGAATGAAGTAAAATTGTTAACAACAATCCATTACCACAAAATTTACAGAAATAGCATTACACTTTCAGATACCCAATTAATATGATGAAAAAATAAAAAATTAAATGCCAAGTACACTTCTGCGAGGGCAGAAAACAACAATAAAAAGCTGACTCCAGTTATCCCTAAAATACAAAAGGGTATGATGCCACCTATTTTTTCTACACAGTCATGTAGAAAAAATGCTTCTTGGGGCAAACAGTCAAAGAGTCACAGAGGTAAAATAAGACATCAGAAACATGAGGGTCTGTGAGGCCAGGGGGAAGAAGGGACAAAAAGAGGAGCATTAAATCCCAGTGTACATATAATTTATATTGTTATTTATTGTGGAAAAGCTTGAGAACAGCCTTCCCTGTCTGGAGTCACACCTTCAAGAAAAGGAACCAAGGAAACCAAAGCATGCACAGAAGCTGCTCCAGAGCAGGATCACCTGAGCAGGCTAATTCAGGACTTCCAGCAAAACTCAAAAATACATTCACCAAGCTACAAACCATGGTACATATCAAACTGTTCAGACTACAGACTATCAGTGAAAACTATGCTAACAAATGTGAAATAAGTTTCTTTACCAAATTAAATGCTGATTAAAAAAAAGAAAAAGCAAGGAGGGGGTCAACTTTTAATCAGGAGAGAAGTGAGTAGCTTAGCTGTTTAGAAGAGCCAACATACTTTTCCACCATTAGATATCGCCTTTTTCACTTAAATCAGGTGGAAAAATAAATTCGCTAACACTGCTGCTTAAAGAATTGTTTTCTGGATTTTAAGTCATTATTAAATATTCATATTTTGTATTTCAATACATAGGCCCAATCCAAGGAATGTTTAAAACTAGAAATTTTACTATGTTCACTGGAAAAAAAAAAAGTACATTCCACAGAAATATTCTTTGAAGTAACTCTTTAGTAAAGTCTCCAAAACTGTTTTCTTCCAACTGCTGCAATGATTACTTTACTTGAGAAACACTTTTTCCTCACGTCTCAGCTTTCTGAATTTTTTTTTTTTTTTCCAAATTTTCCTATTTCTAAAGCTGATGGGCTCCCACAGCTGTGAGGGTAATTTTGCAACAGATAGCACACAGCTACGTAGAGCTGTTTTGGCTTACATTTCAAGGTACAAAAGCAGAAGTTGTTTGTCTAATTTGACCAAAATGTTATCAAGAAAACCAACATCTGACACCAGCAAAGAGAAGAGCAAATGAAGACCTTATAGAGCCATCATTAGCTAAAAATGAGCTAAATGGACCATTAGTCTAACGTGATACAATTTTATCTTCCTGTATTACACAAACTGAGAGGTCAAAAAGTAACCACAAGAAGAGAAGCCAAAACCATTAATGCACTTAAACACAGACGAAGTGCTGCATGAACAAACCACTACCCTATGCTTTCCTAGCCAGGAACATGAAAGTCTTCCTAGCATTAGAATCCCAGCAGAAATCTCCCACTTTGAAATAACATTTTTGCTTTCACTATGTTATCATCTGTGGACAGAACCGGTTCTCAACCAGTTCTTTGACCAGTAGGTCAATTCATGATGATACAAACTATTATTTTACTTTCCATCACATACCAGACAACTACAGTTTCACACTCAGGTATTTTGAATACCAGTACTGCTTGCTTGTCAAGTGTTAAATTATATTGAAGTAGTGCTCACTCTGCAGAGTTCACACCAGGTTTAAGTGTTCTGCACAAAGCCAGCAAACAAGTCCAGCAACTCTGCACAATGCCAAAAAAATCAGCATCCACTAAAACATTCCATCTTTCATATCAGGGAGTAGGAAATGATGGCTCATTTGTTTAACTTTTAGGAAGAACTTTGCTCCAATTGCATCACATTAGAAATGTGTAGTTTATCTTCAGCACAAACATCTCCTCCCACAAAGAACTCGAGTAGCATGGACTCCCACCAAGATTAAACACAGAAGCCAGTATTAAATTTGTGACCTACAGTTGCTCTGTTCTGAGAGGATTACACAATTAATTTTTTGAAAGGTTGCTGAAGATTGCATTCTGTATTTCTCTGAGGTTGGCTCTAAATGTGCAATAAAGCTTGACTCTCTAGGCATTCCTCAATTCAGATCTTGAAGCAGTTACCATTTGTTACTTAGTATTAATAAATTAGGTTAGGCCAGGAGCTTCAGGCATTAGGCAGGACTCTAACAAGATGGGCACCATGGAATGCACAGCAAAAGCACAGTTAGCACCCTGAACTGCTTATAATCTAAATAAAAGGTAGACAGTATGGCTCCATCTGTGAAGAAAGTGCATGTTTTTCCTTTCAGATGTGGTACTGACACGAAGGCACTAGGCTTAAAAGTAGACCACCAACAAAAGACACAGATCCATAGCAAATCCCTTCTCAATTCAAAGCACATTATACAGTCCTGGAACTTGTCCCTTTTAACAAACTTGAGTGTTCAGGACTTTCAGGTCAGACAGTTACCCAGAATCGTGAGGAAAGACTTGCAAACCCATTTGTACAGGTATATGTGTCTTCCTTCAATAATCAGTATTCCAACAGGGATTTGGGTTGGGTTTTTTTAGTGCTATTTAAAAAAAAATAGGAGGAGGGGTTCATTCTATTAGCACCACCTACTTTGAAAGAAAGCTATGTTCAACAAGCATCTTAAAAAAACTTCAATTATCTGTGTTTGTTACCCCTTGTTTAGCAATATACAGGCTAAGGAACACTGGCTGCTTTCCCAGCTTGAACTAAAGTGGCTACTGCAACAGTTACCAACCGCCTTATTTTGCCTCATATTTTTAGGATAGCTCCTAGTGCTTAGGTAAAGATCATACTAACATGCCAAAATAAAAGGGAAAGCATATCTGCAATGCCACAACGTTGTCTGAAGCAGTAAGTAATTTGCCATTTTACATCAATACCAGCTTATTCAACAGCTGAGAAACATAAATTTTTCATCATGTCATAGGAAGGGGAAATACTACCTTTTACAGAACCACTTCTCTAAGAGAAATCTGAATACTCATTTATTATACAGCCTACAAAGCCCTTTAATAAATGGAGTATCAACCCATCCTCAAGAGAGCAAGCATCACTACAGAGTCATACATAACTATGGGAACAATCAAGAGATGGCCCTCCTCCTCCAGCTTCCACTTTCTGTAAATCATCCTGATAAATAACATCCATCAAGTTATGCCAAGTAGAATGAGTAAGATATGACTAAGCAGTTTGGCACTCTCATCACAGGGCCCCCACCCCATCTTACCCTCATCATCACTCCAATACGTACTTCTGAATCTTTTTTTTTCTCCTTATCGAAAACTGACTCCAAGCACAGTCTTGTGAAACATGAACACTCCTGGCAAACACTGTAATCCTTACAGAACAGAGCTACGGATTTCCACTGTAGGAAAGTTACAACTATGTAAAAATATACAAACAAGCCGTGAAACTAATAGTTTTGTTTAAATAGCACACTGCATAATTTAGAAATTGGCAAAAGAAAAAAGCAGCAGGAAGAGGAGGAGACAGGAAGCAGTTTCTGTAAAGCAGCCAAGAAATCTGCAAGATACAGTGTCCACCAAAGATCTGGCAGTAGCGCAGCCATGTGATCAATGCAAACAAGCGACTTCACCAGTCACAGGAGCACAAGTGACCTGAGGCCATAGCTCTACTACAGAACTCTGCTCACATACAAGTTTTAAAATAGTCCTTTATTACATCACTAAAGAAAAAGCCACAAAATATCAGCACAATAAGAGCAATACTTTGGTCCTTCTGTTAAGAGCACATTAAATGGAAACAAGATTAGGGTCATTAAACGATTTCTAATAATTTCCACAGCCTTTACAAAATGGCCTGGACTTTGTTCTCAAAAGGAGCTGTACCAACACTACTATCTTACTTGTATAATCATATGGTTAAACTACAAAAACATAATGACCTGTACAGAAACATCTTTTGACTAAATGACCTTTTTTCAGTTCGGTTTAGGTTGACATAGCAGGTCAGCTACACTGATATAAGCTAAACTGAAAAAGGTCACTGTTACTCCACTCAGCATCCTCATAAGGAACAATATTTATATAGTTGTGGCTGCACTGGTATACTGATACTGTGCTGAGCAAACTGTCTCACAAACATAAGCCCTTGGTGACAAACATTTATTATGTTTGTCATATATATATATATATTTATTATTTATATATATATATTTATTATTATGTCA
>NW_010289448.1:0-4432 GCF_000700745.2 Antrostomus carolinensis
ACAATATAGCCTTGGAAAATGGGCACAAGATCTCAAATGACAGTTGAAGGCAAACTTAAGAGATGTGATCACATATAAACATTAAAACAGTCTTCATTTTCAACACTTTGCATGCAGCAGACGCTTTCTAAATATTTCCTTTTATTTTGAAGTTGCAAACTATAATCTATGAACTGAAAGACAATTCATTCCAGGGGAAGTTAAGAATTCGCTTATACTAGTCACAACCCCACTGGAATAAAAAAAATCTTAGCAGACAAATCAAATAACTTAGTGTGAACTAACAAATCTAAGTCAGGAGGTGGCACTGAGGAGATCAAGAAAATACACAAGTAAAACATTTCAGCAGCAGAGCAAGTAGCAGGTAAACAAATACAGTCTCAGGAAATCTGCCAAGCACTGAAAAGTGCAATAAAAGTTGACACAATGTAAAGTAATTACAAAAATCAATTCTGGGATGAAAATTATTGTTGAAACTGCCAGAGGTGGTCTGAATAAGAGGAGCATGACTATAAGGCAAGACTTGTAGAACACTTCATCCAGCAGTGTGATAGAAACTCCATAATCTAGTTTCAGAAACTTTGCACCAAACATAACTTTCATTACAACTGACTTTATTGATCAGCAGTTGACTGAAATTTGTTCCAGTTCCCCCCCCTTTTTTTTTTTTCTAGATTTCAATTTCATAACCCCGTATTGTGCCTGCTCTCATTGATATTTTCAGTTCTCAGCAATTTTTCTAAGGCTATATTTACCTATTTGATGCTTGTTCCCTTATAGACATACTCTTTTATACTCTTGATCTTTTCCTTGTCACCTCTTAGTTTGATTTGTTATTTCAGAGTAATTTGTCTGATTACTTGTCTGGTAAGACAATGTACCTCATTCTTTGTTTTCTAGGCTGGATGTTAACAGTCTTCTCCTTCATTTTACCAGAGAAAGAATTGTACTGCTGAGAAATCTTGTCATCATGAGGATAAAGGATGTTAATGCTCTTCAGATCAATCATTCATTAGTGCATTTAATCTATTGGAGTTTGCACATATAAGATATAGAAGACACCTAGCAACTTCTGCAAGAATTGTCATACTTACTTACCACATCACATGAGATTTAATGAATTCCTCTGTACAGTGCTTTAAGATCCTGGGAACCTGTGTTGTTCAAGTAGAGTGATGTATATTTCTCACATATTACTTCTTGTATATAGACCAGAGTGGTGTTCAACATGTATTTTTAACAGTCATTAGGACAACTAAAGCCTGTTTAAAAGTTTGCAAATGTGCTTTCAGGATCTCCTAACAACAATACACCAAAAACAATGAGGAAAAATTCTGCTTGAGTGTTATTTTGTATTTCACTAACTTGTCACTGTTTAAACAGTACCATAAATGACAGTGTCTTTAGAAATATACTTAGTTTTGCATTTTTGTGCTGAGAAGGAAAAGCAGAGAAAATTATTAAATTGTGGGTTAGCTCATGTCTGATACAATATCTTTTGTTTTGGAATGTGTTTTATGGCAAGGAATTTCATTACGTATGTCAAAATACGTTAAAACCAGTTGGTCCTGAATCAGGACAGCTCAGAAAACTTTTAAAATCTGCCCACCTGAAACTCTTGTGTTCAGGTAAGTGCGCTGGTGAAAGGATTGCATGAGGTATCAGAGGAAATCTGGGAATGCCCAAGATTGTGATTCAGGTGATGTCAGTTCTGTGTTGTCCAAAGGGTTGTGAGATCAGCTGTTCCAATATTAATTGAAATTTAATAAGTGTTTCATATCCAATCCATCTTCAGATTATATTGTTCTATTAGTTAATTCCTATAAAGTTTCCTTATATGTCCTTTAGACAAGAAGCAGATGTCTTCCTGGTCGCCTCCAGCCAGAAATGAAACTTAAAACAAAACAAAACAAACCAACCAGCCAACCAACCAACCAACCAAAAAAAAAAAAACCCAGACAAAACAAACCAAAACCCAATTATAAAATCCCAAAGAGAAACAAAATACAGACCACTACCCCCAACAAAGAATATTTAGAACATCTGACATATGTATATTCTTATCCTGTGGTTCTCTCAACATTTAAATTAATATGTCACCTTTTAATTTTTAGAATATGGCATCTTTAGCAGACTGAGATATTGGTTCTACTGCGTCCAGTTCTGGAGCACCCAACACTAGAAAGACATGGTCCAGTTAGAATGAGTCCAGAAGAGGCTACAAGGATGATCCGAGGGGTGGAGCATCTCTCCTATGAGGACAGGCTGAGAGAGTTGGGGCTGTTCAGCCTAGAGAAGAGAAGGCTTTGGGGAGATCTTATAGCTGCCTTCCAGTACCTGAAGGGGCTACAGGAAGGCTGGGAGGGACTTTTTACAAGGGCAGGTAGTGATGGAACAAGGGGTAATGGCTTTAAACTGAAAGAGGGTAGGTTTAGATTAGATATTAGGAAGAAATTCTTCACTGTGAGGGTGGTGAGACACTGGAAGAGGTTGCCCAGATAAGTTGTGGATGCCCCCTCCCTGGAAGTGTTTAAAGCCAGGTTGGATGAGGCTTTGAGCAACTTGGTCTAGTGGAAGGTCTCCCCTCTCATGGCAGGGCGTTTGGAACTAGATTATCTTTAATGTCCCTTCCAACGCAAACCATTCTATGATTCTATGACTGTTTTGTCTTGACTCTTGGAGTATAGGGTCAGCATTGGTAGTACTCACCATTGGTATTACTCAGCGTTGGTGAGGCTGCACCTTGAATGCTGTGTCCAGTTTTGGGCCCCTCATTACAAGAAGGACATTGAGGCACTGGAATGTGTCCAGAGAAGGGCAACAAAACTGGTGAAGAGGCTGGAGAACAAGCCTAATGAGCAGTGGATGAGGGAACTGGGGTTGTTTAGTCTAGAGAATAAGAGGCTGAGGGGAGACCTTATCGCTCTCTACAGCTACCTGAAAGGAGGTAGTAAGGAGGTGGGTGTGTGCCTTTCCTCTCAGGTAACTAGTGATAGAACAAGAGGAAATGGCCTCAAGTTGCTCTAAGGAAGGTACAGATTGGATGTCGGGAAAAATTTCTTCACTGAAAGGGTTCTTAGGCACTGGAAGGAGCTGCCTAGGGAGATGGTTGATTCACCATCCCTGGAAGTATTTGGCTAGATGGGGTGCTCGGAGACATGGTTTAGTAGTGGATAGATACAGTTGGACTCAGTGATCTTGGAGGTCTTTTCCAACCAGGCGATTATATGATTCTATGAGACTTTAATAAACACAATCTTCAAGAAGTATTATTATGCACTCCAGGAAATGGTTTGTCTCTTCAGAATTTCAGAATATAAGTCATGTTGCTCTCATTATATACAGATCTTCTTGGATTGGATACTTATTTGATCTTTTGCTGATATTCTCTTGCAAGAGACTGAGATAAGAATAGATATGATATGTGCTTACTAAATGCTACTTTGCCCCTAAAACAGCGCCTTTCGTAAGAACATTTTTTATAAACACTCATTAAGTTCCTAGACTATAATGATGTTATTTTACCAGGAAAAAGGGAGGACAAATGGAAAATCTTCTATTTCTTATGTTGCTATCCATACTTAACTTTCTTAACTTTGCCTCCTGTCTCTCTGCTGTTCTTTTTTGTTTTGGTTTGTTTTTTTTTTTCTTTTTTAATTTCAGACTTAACATTGACAATTAATTTTCTTTGGATTATACCAATGCTTCTTTTATTGTCCTCTGAATTTAGTTATCTCAGCAGTCTCAGAACTGTAAAGTACATCAAGAGCATTATATATCCAACTGGTCACTGGCGCTACTAAAAGAAGCTATTTGCCAGCACATGTGTTTAAGAAGGAAGGCCCTTCTTTTCATCTTATTCTGGTTCTTTATTTTGTTCCATAATAATTTACACAAATTCCAGGATGGATTCAATGAGTAAACAAGAAGCTGGAATAGACTCACAACTGAGTTTGTATTAAGAGAACTGCAGAAACAAGTTAAAGTTTCTATGACATAAATCTTTTACTTCAGATAGAGTTGGTCAAAACTACAAGATTAAGAATTATTAAGAATACGTAAGAGATGTAAACTATTTTGTTTTTTTTTTTCTTTATCATGTTACTTAATTGAAGTTATATCTTTCCTAGTAGTGCTGAACTTTATACTAGGATCTGAATTAAAAGCTTACCCTGAAGAAGTAATATGATACTGATAAATAATAACTTTAAATCCAAATACTTTTGTAATCCCAGGCTGTATTAAAAAGCAGACTGATTCAGTGCCCGTGGTCCAGTCGTACAGATGTTACGTTAAGTACCAGGAAATTCTATCTCTGCAAAAGATTTGATGTTTTCCAGAAATAAGAGAAATGTATTTTCTTTTTGAAGGAAGAAACAACATTGTCTTGGATAGAAGGTGTTTCTCTGTGGTGGGTTGACCCTGGCTAGAG
>NW_010289450.1:0-8091 GCF_000700745.2 Antrostomus carolinensis
TTTTTTTTTTCCTTCATGGGGAGAAAAAGGTTAAAGACAATTACATCTTTGATCTTAAAGTATAACAAGCGTTAAGATCTATCTGAGCATTCAGAAATGATAGCTGAATGTGAAGAGTAACACAATGACCCCCTTGTGCAATGTCAAATATTTCTTGTTTGCCAAGGACTAATGTTCACAGTAGAAAGTACCTATTATGAGTCTAAGTCAGTAAACTGCTTTACACTGTGGCAAACTCATACTTACATTGGTAACAATATTATGGAGAACCATCTCAAGCCATGATCAAACTGAGTAGTAATTGCAGAGCTCTCATGTGTTGCTCCTTGATTGCCAGCACAGGACATCTTGGAAAGGAACTGAGGAGGCCCGTGGTGGATGCCAGTGAGCTGGATGGGCGTGGTGCAGGGGATGGCACTAGAAATCTATTTTTCCTCAATTATTACATACCCTCTTCCCAACTACTACTTTCCAAAAGAATTTTTAACTAGTGCTAATACTTAGCTTAGAGAAGTACTGGATTAAATGGTGTTGGGAGCTCTTCTGAGCTATTCTGCAGACTCATTCTGCCTTTAGAATAAGTTGCCTGACTTTTCAGGGCATTATAAAAAGGCAGTAATAAGATAAGCCATTGTCGTCAATTTCAACATTTTAAAAAAAGCCAAACAAACAACAGCAAAAAAAAAACCCCAACCAAACAAAAAAAACCCCACGCATCAGTTGATCTTGTCTGCAAAACTCAATTCATAAGTTACAAGTCATGAGATCATAAAAAAAAAGGAATAATCCGTTTTCAGAATTTTAGTTTCTCCCTAGAAATATTTGCTCACCTTTGAAGTAGACACAGAGATTCTTCCTTTTCAATTGTATTCAGAATTTTGAGGAAAAACATAAAAAACTGCAACATTCATGATAAAACTCCAAGAACTGACAAGACTGTAACCCAATCTTTTTAAACACAAAGTCTTTTAAATGGCTGTGTATATTTTACAAGGTCATAATCTTAAAGTGGATGAGTGTAGTGTGGATTGTATTTGTAATGCATTAATAAGAAGTAATAGAACTCGTTTATAAAAGTTTCTGAGAGAGAAAGTTTTACAGCTAGATTTTATTACTATTGCACTGGTATATAGTTCTTTTAAAGAATGGCTAGATTACACTTGTGAACAAGAAAAAAGAAAGAAAATGGGAAAAATTTGTTTCAAGACTGCCATTTCCAAAGTAACTGTAAGCAGTTGCTCAAAGTTTCGTAGACTACCAGATACAGAAATTGTTGATTTCCAAACAAATAGAATTTGGTTATGAATTTTACGGTGCTTAAAGGAGGGCAAAGGAGGGAATTGCTGAGCTTTTCATGAAACTGACCTGTGTCTTCAACCTATCATAATTTCTTTCTTTTATTCAAAGTAACCATAATGATATTTTGCTGTCTGTGGTATTTAAGCTATCTTTTAGGCTGTATGACAACCATTTTTAAGTACAGCTTTTAGCTGCAAAGATTGCTTGCATAGTAGGTGCCAGCCGTCTAATGTTGTATCTGTGAAGCTGGAACTGAGCAGGCCAAATAGCTATTTAGCCCATCTGTGTAAGGAGTAAGAGGGAAGTTGTAATATGAAAACTGAAAAAAATATAAGGAAGTGAAAGAGTATTTTTCAGTGGAATTTATGTAAAAGAGAACTATAGCAGAGAGGATGCAGAAGAAAACATTGTCAGCAAAATGGAACAATATGGTCAACTGAAAAGCTAGGGGTAGGGTTATTTTAGAGGTTTTAAACAGAAGAAAATATGGTAAGGGAGCAAAGGATAGGATTTTTATCATAGATACCAGGAGTCTGATGTAACTTGTGTTTCAGGAGATTGCAGAGCAGAAGAGGGACAGCTTCCATGACTTTGAGGTTGGGAGAAATTCAAAGAAGCTGCTCTAAGCATGCTGTCACATCTATACTGTGCAAGTTGCCACAAGGTTACTTCAGGTATCTCTAAACAGTCCAGCTTAAGCATACAAAGAAAACTATCTGTAGCAGCAGAGATATCTCCACACCCTTACCTCTTTATGATGTATCACATTTAATGACAAATATAACTTTTTGTAATTGCTGTGAAATTTATATTACTATTGCTGTTTATATTACTGAAAAATGCCTTATGAAAAAGGGGGGAAGCTAAAAGCACAAGAACAGATAATTTTAAATCAGAAATAGTCATGGACAAAGTGTCCTCTGAAAGTAATCAAAATCATTGTGAAAGAGGCCAAAGGTCTGTGCAATGTTGTCATAATTTTACAAGACACTGTACAAATTACACCATTTACAAGTGAGGCTTTTGATTAAAAATCAAAAGGGGGGTTGTGGTGGTGGAGGTGTTCAAGTCACACACAAATCCAACACACCAGCCAACGCAAACCTTCCAAATATCCTTTTGTTTTGGTGAAGGCAAGAGATGCTTTTGGCTCCTCAAAGAACTATCATCTTTGAACAATCATTGCCTCCCATTCCACAATTTGTAGGAATTATATTCACCAATCTATACTGATTTTTACAAAAGAAAAAAAAAAAAAGACATTCCCATTTAAATCCACTGAATTAACTTCTTATTGAGCAGAGCTAAAAAAAGCAGAGCAGCTTTTATAAAAGGAAGAGGACACAGCAGAAAGGACTGAAAGAGTGAAAGCAGTAAAGGAGATTCAGGAAGAAGATTATTTTTAGGGAGACCCTTTAAAGTAAAGGTAAGTGATGAAGAGCCTGAGGAACAGAGACAAAACAGCTGCAGTGAGCAGGGCCAATGAGAAGCAGAGGGAGGACATTAAGCACCCTGGAAAGAAAACCGACATCATTAGAATGAGGCATTTATTCTCTCTTGATCCAAATGACAGAAGCAAAGCAATCTGCTGTTTGTGTTGTAAAAGTGTTTCCAGTGGGAAGTATGGTATATAGACACAGAAAGAACATCTGTTCTAAGAAGATTCTTGCAAATATAAAGCTGCAATAATGTGGTAGAAACATTGGGACAGCTTATAGTAGGGCCACCAGTGGTGCTCTTACGTGGGGGAGGGTATGAGACATGCCACATACAGGAGAAGGTCACAGAGAAACATCTTTAAGAATGAGGTAATTTTTTGTACATATCCACATGAAGGCTAGATGTCTGTAGACAAACTGCAGTTCAGTGTTGTAGACTACTGCTGTGGAAATGCTATAAGCCCTGCAAAACACATTATCATCCTTTCACTTAATAATGAAAATGACAAGTTTTCCATGTTCTTATGTAATCACAGGATGACTCAAGGATTTTAAATAAAGTCAAAGCATAAAAGTTTTCCTCTGCTGAGTTACAAGAGCCACAAGATTTCATGGCACAGCCTTGTTAGCAGAAGACCAAGAATTTCAAAGCTAGTAAGGAGCAAGTGGGACAAAAATCTAGTGCTGACGGGCAGCTTGCTGATGGTCGTATTGTTTCAGTCCAGTCACAGGAATATATGCCCAGATGTAGTTCTCTGCCGTGGTTACACAGCAGCTAGTACCTGAAAGACTAATTTCTGGTTATTTGAGGTATCGCTTCACTACAGATGTTGCAGGGTAAATATGTTTACACAATTTGGTGCCCTTTGCCACAGTTCTTTTTTATTGCAAATATGGCTTAACAACACATGCCTGAATATGGCAACTTTGCTTGTGTGTGCAGTTTTTAATGAGAAAAGAAGAGGAAATCTACAGCTCATTCACAGCCTACAGTTTTCAAAGAATGACGTTTGGCAACATCAGGGCTGGTTTCTACCAAGGCACTCTTACATGCTTCCCAAAGTGGCCCATTCCTTTGCTCCATTTAAATTCTTCTACTCCAGATTTCATGGCTTCAAAACTGATCCAGAAAGTTATGCTGCAATGTTACCATATTTTTTTTTTTTCTTTCAGGGTTTCACTGAACTCTATTAACTTAACGATAGATGGACACAAAAACACAGTTTTACCTCCAGATGGTGACTACTTTGACAGCATCTACGGCTCAAAGTGTGAGTCTTGGAAATTTCAATTTGAATTTAGGTACATAAGAAGAACTAAGCACAGGAAATATTTATGAACATGGTATCTTAAATGGCTACTTCTACCTTTCTTGGCATTTCTCTACACCAAATGGACTACTTTTTCATGTGAAATATCAGGGTTTGGAGGGTGGATCTGATGACTGGGCTATGTTGAGCAGCCACATGTATAACAAAAGCCTGTAGCTGGCAATAGGAATATATTTGCTGAGTTTAGTGAGGGTGATGGTTGAAGACTTTGGCCTGCATTATGCTGAGAAGAGGATTTTTAGAACATGCAAGCTGCTGACCATGATGCTAGATGTCCTGGTGCTTACAGACAGACAATGCTTTTACTAATTTTGTCTGTTCCTTAATGTATTGCAAGAGCAGTTAACAAGTGTTATTTCCAGAAGTGTTAGCAGAGTTACCTAACTAAGTACATAATGTGTATTCAGTTTTACTGCCATTAGTAGAAATAAGAGACACGTGGTATTTGCACAAAAGGACCAACGGGATTATGTGTAATACAACCCTAAATGAGTGATTCAGGTACCAAAACTAGTAACTGCTTTCCCATGGCTCCCAGTGTTATTCATGGAAGGAGGTAGATGCCTCCAGTACAGAAGATGAAGATGGGAGCTCTGAGAGAGCCCATCTCTCTCCCCTGGCTGTGTGTGGCACCTAGACCTGGCAACTTCGTCACTTGATTGATATTAATCCTCTCCCTTTCCCAAACTGGTAAAATCCTACTTCAGAAAAGTAGGCAAGCCCTTTTATCTTTTGACACATTAATTTTTAAGCATCTGAATAACCCAGGGGAGGGTTACATGCATTTAAAAACAGTGGCATATTTCAGTGTGTTACAAAAATAAATGGAGAAAATTCTTACATCTTATAAGCTTAAACATGATGACCAGGTTTCTTTTTGGTAGACATCAAGCAGTTAAAATAAAGGTGTTATTTGCATTTGGGAATATTCCTCATTGTTACTTTAAATAAAACTTGACCTTTCCCTCCTGAAACATGTGCTTAGCTCTGTTGGTCTAGAGAGTGTGTAAATTATATCTACCTTGGGAGAAAATAACTTGGCCTTGAAATCAGATACCTTTTCCAGAACAACTATGTGCTTTCTGGCTCTGGAGTGCCTCATTGCATCATACTTCACAGAAGAATTCTTCTAAAAGTGATGGTTAGGCAAACCTAAAATGCTTTGTGAAAAATGCCTTTTGGTGGTTGGGCAGAGGGGGGGTTGCCTCATTTTTAACATCATGAATGACCACACATGTGGTCAAAATCCAGATGGAAAAGCAAGTGAAAGACTGTTGTGTAGAGAATATGTCTTTAACAGAGGCTGTGAGAGGAATAATTTTGGTCCCTGCTGTCCACATTACTGTATGTTAGAAGGACATAGAGTCTCCATGTCAATGGCTTTTCTGGAGCAAAAATCACCTTGCTTTTTCTCATGATGAGTGCAAAAATGTTTTGGGTTTGTTGCACTGCAGAATGGAGAATAATTTTTAAATCTCACAACGTGTCACCAGACAGGAAAACAATTTCCTTCCTAATTCTAATGACTTAACATTTCTCATGGAAAATAATACCAATAGCATGTTAGTATTTTCAAATAAGACGGAAAAGAGTAGTTTCAACACTGATGTTATGGTGTAGATAGAAAAGAACATTAAAGCTGAAAAATATCAGCCCTCAGGTCAGAAGGGGCTTTTTCCCTGATCTTTGTTTTCATTCATTTTCATCAGATTTATCTCCAGCCATAGAAAGGTTATTACTGGGTTCCTAGATGCTGGCCATATAAAAATGACAATATTAAGCAGTGTCAGGTGAGCCAGGGAGGAGCAATGGCTGTGGTATTTTTCTAGCTGATTTTGGCTGCAGTCACGTCATGTTATTGTGTGTAGGCAGAAGTGGAGGAATAACATACTGAAAGAAACAGTATGGGCACACTTGAGGTAGCCAGGCCAATTAACACTGATCTTCATAGATGCCATTAACTTCTGGTAAAGAAACTTTCATCCAACAGATCTATTATTGCCTGCAGTGTCCCAAGGAGGGAGGGTGAGAGGGAACATGAAGCTACTGGGGATCTCATGGCAAATATAAAGACCTGCCAGTAGCCAAATAATATGCTCCTAGAAAAAGGCATGGTCCATTATCCCTGCTGAAAACAGAGTGACAAATTACTTAAAAGTACTGTACTGCAGCTGAAAGATGCCCATAATTTCATGAATTTTACAGGTACAGCGAACCATAACAGTATGTTCTAGTACTACCCTCTGCATGCTACAGTGCTTTACACTATAGTTCTTTTTACAGCACTTGCAATATAACCCATGTCCTTTCTTAGAAACATCCCTCAAGTCAGGACACTCAGAAAGTACATCTGCTCTACCCTGGGAGACAAATAACACTAAGGTTTAAGAAACTGTGCTACAACTTGCATGCATGATACCACGATCCAATTCTGATCTCCTATCTGTTGATCTTATTTCAGTGTGCATCTGTTGACTAAGAAAAATGTTACTACTGATTTGTATTAGAACTGTGTCTCAAATATCTTCTGTGATGATTAATCTCTTCAGACTGTTTCTTGCATCTCATCCATGGTCTGACCAACTCATGCTGTTTCTTGAGTATTGGTGTGACATCCAGTACATTGGATATGAACATATGCCTTACCTGCAATATAATAATAACCTTGAAAATGCAATAATGTTTGGAGTTGAATGCCAAATGCAGTTGGTAGTGCACAGATGCACTGGAAAAGGGAAGTGGAAAGAAAAGAGATACCTGGAGAACTTGATGAAGCAACATAGGCAGGAGGTGCAGTAGTTGATGTGCTTCAGATTTGGGTGTGGAAAACTGCACGCTCAATGATGGTTAAAGGAGAGCAAAAACAGCAGGTGAAAGCCAGTTCAATCAAAAAACTTGAAGTTGCCTTGATTTAATTAGAGCATATGCTGTTTCATCACAGATTACTGGTAGAAAGTCTTTTACTAGTGAGAAGAAATTTAACAATAAGAGACAGTTTAAAATCAGGGACTCCTTTTTTGGCCAACAGATATGCTGAAGTAAGGATAAAGATGATCTTTGCTAGAGGAGACCCAGTTAGGAAAGGACAAATTTGGCTCTGAAATTACCCAATATTCTAGCAATTCTTCTGAAAGAAACTAGCTTTATTAACACTTGTTCTGTGACTTATAGATGGGAAAAAAAAACCCAAAACAAACCCAACTGAGCAGTTGGTTTATAAATATTGTGAAATGTAAAAGATTAATTGATTTATTGTTGTCAACAATATCTACATAGCAGTGTAAAAACAGTCTGTGATTTTTCTGTATAGCAGCTTCCAAGTTTGGGATCTCCGTATTTCACAAATACTGATTCTGATTTCTATCTGAACTAAAGGTTTTACTGGTAGTATGAAAGGAAAAACACACTAAAAAAAGTATATATGTGCAAATCAGGTTTTTAATGTTTACCTGTGTTAAATAGATAAATGTTATCACTCTTTTTTTTACAATTAAAACTCTTGTACAAAAGCAATGCAGAAGACACTGATAGCACAGTAGAGAGCAGAAACTATTTTCTTCTACTATTTTCTTAATTTTTCAACCACAATTAGTTCCCTGTTGCCAGTGCCTGTTCTGAGGCCATAGAAATGCATTTGTGTTGAAACAGGTATTGACCATTCTGAGACAGTGGTTATTAAAGAATGTCCCTCTGCCCCAGTCTGTCCTAAGGTTTGCTTAATTCTCATCTTTGTGTTTTGTTTACCATTTACATTTTTTATGACAGCTGTTTTTATGTTTCTTTGATTTATCAACAGAGGAGAGGAAAGCAGAGCAGCCTATGGCATTAATTGCTGGTGTCAACACAGAAAGACAGAACAGGGCTATAATTGTTGGAATTGTTTTTCAGACATATGTGACTTGGTCCAATAAACGTAGATGTCTGACACCTTTGTGAGTGATGTTTTTAGAACAGACTGTTGTTTGAGTGTGTCTTGCAGGGATTCCCAGTACCAAGTACTGTTACTACTTTCAGATTCTTTC
>NW_010289450.1:8117-16045 GCF_000700745.2 Antrostomus carolinensis
AACTTCATTATATGATCAGTTTGCTTTGCTAGCTTCTGAAGCTGTATTTCCCATGACGTCTGTCTTGATATGGGAAGAAAGGATAGGCTTCCTGGTAAGCTGTGGCAAGGTTCTTGTCTTCCCACCAATACCCTTTCAGAGCTGTCTTTACACCACCAGAATCATGCCATAAAATGGCCCTGGATCCCTCTGCTGCAGGGATTGAATCTAGTCACCTTGGGTATGAAGTATGACAGGGCTTTTTATTCCATGTCCAAACTAGAAGAGTCAATTAAAGAGTAAGATCTCGGTGGTAAGGCAACCACTGGGATCTAGGAGAAAGCTTTATCTGGAGTGAAAACTTTAATTTCTTGAGATGCTGAGGAAAGGACATCAGATATGGACAAGTATAAACAGATCAAGGGCAGCAGTCAGGCAGTGGGGAGGAAAGCCAAGAAAGAGGAACACTACCTGTGTTACCATGAAAGAGAAGACAATGAAGGGACTACCTTTACGAACACTTTTCTTCTGCCACGTCTTTATTCACCACTAATGTATCAGATGGCTAGGAGATAAAAAAAACTTAGTAGAAATGCCAAAAGTTGGCATCAGTGTTGATCCTTTACCTTTGCTAAATTTTTCACCACTGGTGAGTTTTCCAGTGCCAGACAAAGGGTACACAAATAAAACAGAAATGCAAACAGGCTAAAGTATGAACTTTCAGAAATTGGCTGAAGAACAATACTCTTTCTGTCCTGAGAAACTGAGTAATCCAGTAAAATCTTACCACTGTTTCAAAACATGAAACAGAGTCAAAGATGTAAAAAGACTCTCAGTAGATTAAACCAAATCCACAATGGCAGCCAAGCATACCAGCTATAAATGTTCTCACTGAGCCTGCAGACACGGATGCTCTCCCAGCCTCAAGTGACAAAGCACTTATCTATTTGGCTTTGAGCCAAAAGATTTGGAGATCTTAGGCAAAACTGATCACTTTAGGAGGGAGTCCGCTATGGGTAATTAAAGGCAAATTATTGGATTAAGATTTGATGCAAATTTGAAGTCCTTCCTTTTCTTTCCAGGTTTATTTTATTTTTCTTGTCTTTGTCTCTGGGTGACTATAATTGAATGCATCTTTAAACTGTAATTTTGCTGTCAGCAATGGAGTTTTAATTTCAGATGTTTATTAGAAAATTCCTCTGTGAGGCTGTGAGTTTTGTTAGCTGGAGGGACTTGAATCAAGTGCACAGCCTCCCCCACAAAGCTGTGGACAGTGTATTATGTTTTGGTGCTTTAAATGTTTCATTTGGTAGTGTGAGAAGAAGATATAATCTCTGTCCCAACCCATATTCCCCTCTCCTTCACCATGGTCGTATTCTTCTGCAAATACTTCTTTTTAGAGACAAGGATGGACACCCATCAAGGTTCCCTGTCCTTGCATGTGGCCTGGCCCACATGTATGGCCGTGGCAAATCTGCTGTGGTATCCTATTTGGAACTGAAGTGAGAAGGGAAGTTTTCCTCTTGTGTGGATGAACAGATACATACCTAGTGAGCAGTGCTGTTCTCATGAGTTGATACTGAAAGATATTACAAAGAGTAAATGAATGCAGAAAAATGGAGGAGAAACAGTTGCAGGAAGAAGTCTAATTTATGAGCCCCCATTGCTTTTCCAAAGGAAATACATACCCTCTTGCAAAAAAGGGGAGGGAGGGTAAAAGTGGCAGGGGGGGGGTTTTTGGGGGGAACTGCCATGGAAATAATGAGGACAGCACCAGCTGTTCCCAGTCTGTCCCACACACTTTGGGAGCACTATCGAACGCCAGCTGGTGCACACTGCTCAGGTGATGCTGCTGGTGAGGTATAAATGCTGTGTACTCATACAATGAAAGAAAGACTCGAAATATGTTTAAAGATCACCACAGCAATGTAGAACAGCTTCTTTTCTGCTTCACCCAGCTACATTTAGTAAAAAATGTTCTGACATGAGTGTGTGCCTGTGATGAGTAACTGAATGATCTCACTATTGCATCTGTGTCTTTTCCTCCTGTTCTCTACCCACTGCTCTGTGACTTCACTGCTCTATGTCCAGGATGTTTGTAGGCTCTTTGGCATCTGGGCTTTGTGTCTGTAACATCAGGTGAATCACACATTTTTAGGTCAATAACATGAAAATAAAGAACTATTAAGACAGTAAGTCAATGGAGAGGCTGAATGGGACCATGCCATCATTAGACCTTTTTTGGGGGAACCTTCTGAATTTGTTTGAGAAAAGCATGGTATGATGTGTTTTATCCCTGTTTGAGCTGGATAGTTAAGGGAGTTTTTATTTTTCTAATCCTCTCTCACAGTGCACCACAGACATGCTTTTATTACGCAGTGTCACTCTACCTTGTGGAGTCTTGTTGCTTAAATAGCTGTAGTTACTCAAGCAACAATAAAGCTGTGTGTCTGTAGAGCATAACTCTGCCTCTCTACCCATTGTGCTACCTGTAAGGGACAGCAGAACTGAACAAACCTTTCAGATCTGCTTGAAAAATGGGGTCTACTTAAATGCTGTGCCGCAACATGTTAGTTGCTTGATGGCATTATGTCACTGTCAGTCATTCAGTGTGGAGCTCTAATATTGCTCTCTCACACTCTCTCAGTCCCTCTCTCTTCACCTTAATTGAATCCCTTATAATTAAGATAAATTCTGGGCAATCAAACCTGGAATGTGGATGAACAGTCCCTTGTGCAATCCCAAAAGTTCAACTTTAGGAGGTTATTTCATACACTGTAAATCATTATCCCAGTTTAACTACAGTGTGTGGGACTGTGAGTACTTGGAAAAGCTTGCTACAGCAACTTCATTTATGAAGATAACTCAGTGAGAAAGGTTCTCTATTTACAAATGCGTGATTTTATAGGGCGTACTAGACTCTTTAATGTTAGCACCTTAGCAATCAGTGAGAGGCAGCCCAGTGCATAGACCCTACAGCTTATTGCCAGAAAATGAGGTGTGACTCCTGAAGATGAATTTCCAGTATCCATAAGTCACACTAGCATTTCAAGATAGAGGGGGACACGTAGCCTATTTTACTTAGCTTGAGGTACAGCCCTCTACTGATGAGTAATGGGGCTGTGATGTGGAGCTACTATGAGTCAGAGAAATAATCAGAATATGATGGGGAAAAAAATAAAACAATGGAGCTTTCAGAAAGAGGATGAGAAAAAAAGGGAATACTCTGATTCTATAGCTCTAATAAAGACCAGATATATTCTCGTGGTTTGAATGGCCAAGCAGAGGTGCTTGGACCTGCACTGTGATTCTAGCTTCAGTCAGTTTCCCATGCTGGCCCAGGGCAGAGGCTAGCAGGAAGAATGATGTATTTTCCTGAGGGGTTCAACAGGATTCTGGATTTATTAGGTCTTCCCAATCAAGCTCATCAAGATTAATTTAAACAGCTTTTCTGTTGTTGGGCATGTACATATTGTTTTCTGACATCAGACCCTAAACCCCTCTGGCTGTCCAGATGATTCTTCATACTTGGTTCAGATTTATGTTTTTGGGGAAGGAGAGAATGGAGGTGGCACAGAGCGTGTGCTCAGCTCTTGCCCTGCATGTTACAACATGGCTTGTAACTTTGCAGATATTCCCTAGTTTAGGCATATCTTCACTGGGCCATGTTTTGAGTGAGTCTAGACTATTTCCAGGTTTGTGTGAAAACCCTATCACATCATTTGCTGACATACTCAGGAAATTGTAACGAGTATCACCTTGCTCTAATTGTGATGGCTGCCTAAGGGGGACTTGTGAGAGGCCCAGAGACCGGGAATATCTGAACACTTACGGCTGCTTCTAAGACTGCTGTTCAATGACAGTTTATACATACTCATGGACTCTAATTCTGCAACTGGAGTTGCAGCATGACAGAATTGGTGATTTTTTTTTTTTCCTTTTCAAATCCTTTTGGGTTTGAATTTGGTTATTAGGATGCCTTGCAATTATGGCTTCTTGAATCATAGCAAATGTAATATGAAGTGTTTACAGAAATCTTGAATACCATGGCAGTTTGAGGGCAAGATCCAAATATGCTTTTCCTCAAAGTTTGTTGCCTTGATCTTTCACTGAGAGATCCTGCCTTGAATTTCATGATAGAGCAACTAAGTCATAAATGGAGATGCTTGACTCGGATGTATACAGATCAGCTAGAAAAGCAAATTACAAATCTGAAGGATGCACAAAGATCGCTTGTTCCGACACTCCAAAGAGAATATGGAAAGACATAAGCTTTGCTCAGGCTGGACTTCCCTGGAGCATCTTGCTTTCACTATAAAGGAATTTGTGTATATTTTGTACCCTGTCTGTGGGGAAACTGGAAAAGGAATTTTACATTTTTAGAACCATTTCTTTCATATGTCACCTCCTTCTCATCCACAGGCTACTCTTTCAGGTGTGATCTTTGTCTTAGGCTGGTTTTGATCTTTACAAAAGTTAAAAAAAACCAAAACCATTGTGATTTTGTTGAAGAAAAGCCTTACCATGAAATAATTAGGCAGAGGTTGAATTCATGGCCAAGAAATAGTCTTTAACACACAAAATGTACTTTTACATGCTCTCATGTTATTTACTTTTAATTTGCCTGAGCTGTGGCCCTCCACATGTATGAATTATTTTGTGGAGGATGTGATTTACACCTGTACGGAAGGCTAATACAAACTAGAGCCAGTTAAATCCCTTTCAGACTCTCAAAATGGCTCTTACATTGGATTCCACTCTGAAGGAGAAAATAAATGGATTGTTTTAAATATATTGCTCTGTCTGGGTTCTCTTTCTTCTGTATGCCAATGCTTAAATAAAACCTGATTTATCTTATTAGGTAGGAATTTATATCTTGCCACATGTAGTTCCGAAAATGATTTTTCCTCCTGCTTCAGGACCTGATTCTCTAAAGTGCTGAGCCTTTGCCGAGGAGGTGCTGAGCACCACATGTCCTGCTGAAAAAAACCTGCTGAAGTTCAAGGCAGGGTGAAGTCACTCAGCACTTCCATGATTAGGCACTTTGTGACTGTGTTAAAGCTTTTCTACCAGAAAGAATTGCTCTTTTCATGGCATTTATTACATGTCTCCTTGAGTCTCCTTTGCAGATTCTTTCTGCCATCTTTCTGTAATATGAGGAAATTTGATACTGGAGTTATGGTGACAAACCCTTTTGAGCCATGCCACTGCAGCTTTTCTTATCATCAGAAACCATCAGTGGAATTATGGCTCTCTATTATTTGGTTGCTTTTTTCTTATATTTTATGGTGCATGGGCTTGAAAGCTCAAGTGTGTATTACTGCAGAGAGACACAGAAGATGGCTTTCACATTAAAATCTCTTTGAAGAAAGGAGTAAGGCAGGGGAAAAGGAATCACCTAATTAAGTAATTACCTGGTTGTCTCAGTTTATTGAGATATAAGTAGTAACTTACTAACAACAATGCAGTGGCTGGTAAAATACTGCCTGGAAAGCTCTTTGCAGTGGCAGTGTCAAAACTACTGAGAATTTCCTGCTGCCTGCTCTGTTGTCCTTTGCTCTGCACTGCAGCCCTGCTCTCCTCTTCCACCCAGTCACTTCTTCCTTCTACATTTCTGCAATGCTCTTTTGTTTTTACACGGGGTTTGTGTTTCTGGAAATCTGTCACATTGTTGTCCAGTGGGTTTGCTTGGGGCCAGATCCACGTTTAGGGTGAACTGCCACAGCTCAAGTTTATGACACCTGAGGATCTGACCCTTTATGTATCCTCTAACTCTCCATGCCAGCCTGATTTTGGCAAGGATGTATGCTGGATTATGGATGTACGCACTGCCTACATTTTAACGTGTAGCCAGCTAGATTGTCTTGTTTGTGAGCATTTTTATTATTAACCCCGCCTTACCTCATCAGCCTAACCTCACCAGTGAAACCTTTCTGTGTGCTCAGAATACACAGCTATGAGTCACTTCTGTGCATTAGCATCTTCAGAAACCACCTTGTTTGGAAAAGTAACATTCCTTTTTGAGCGGAAAATGCTTCTAGGCCTCAGTCTGAAATAGAAAGTACAGATTAGCTAAGGTAGGATTGGTTAAGAGGGCTTTTTAAGACTGTTTTGCCTTATCTGCACCAGCTACAAAGTTTCATTCAAAACTGAAATAAAGTGTATTGGTTAATGAGCAGCACTCTTATTGAAAAATTCTCCATAGATTCTTTCTTCTTAAGCATCTTAATTTCATAAATCCCAGATGGTATCTGGGCAGGGTCCTTAGAAGCAGTCAGGCTGCAGA
Source organism: Antrostomus carolinensis (assembly GCF_000700745.2). NCBI lineage: Eukaryota > Metazoa > Chordata > Aves > Caprimulgiformes > Caprimulgidae > Antrostomus > Antrostomus carolinensis. The sequence goes on from NW_010289450.1 coordinate 14,383, forward strand.
GTTGTGCCTGATGTCACCACTCATCTTTTATTGTTGCTGAGGATGGGTGTGAAGGAAAAAGGCTCCCCTTTGAATTCCTGGTTCAACAGACCAGCTGAGTTTGCTGTGATGAGTACCACAGGACTGGATGAGTCAGTGTTTTAGACAGTTTGCCTGGATATTTGCAAAGGAGCAAACAAAACCCATATCCTTAACCCTCTGCCGTGGCCAGACATGAAAAATTCTACATTTTTTCTCACACAGCTTTAGGATGGATGTGTACCACCAGGACCCGACCCAGGAGGTAGGTCTGTCTGCCAGCTGTTCCTTGGTTCCAGTAGCCTTTGGGGACAGTTCTGGATGCTATGAAGGGAATGTGCTTCCTTCTGGCATGCCTTGCTGCCTCTGTGTCAGCTTTGGGTTTTTCAGTCCAGGAACTGCTTCAGCTTGCTCCAGGCCATCCATTGTATCCCCTTGTTGCTGATGGTTGTTCTTGTTTTTGGGGGATGAGGAGGAGGGATGGAATAACATCATGGTAGAAAATCACACCAGGACTTCAGGTAAGTAGTTATAAATTTGATTTTAAACTTTACATTTTTGTCTCCTATCTGTGGTGTAAACTGCTCGTCTATTGATGCTGCTTGGCTCATTGAATCTCCTGTTCTTCACTCCATTGCTCTGAAGCTTCCCATCTACAAAATTGCTATTGTGCTATTCCTGTATTTCATACAAAAATCAAAGAAGAAACATTCTTTTAATTACAAGCAAACCTGACCCAGCTACTTCTTATAGAGGTTGAGTACATGATGTATTTGAAAACATGAGGGAAGAATAACATCCTGGGTGAAAATAGGTTGGCCTTTTTTAATCTTTTTTTTTTTTTTTTAGATGTTAGTTGTATTCATGTGTCTATAGTAGTCAGATACATGAGTAAGCAGAGCAGAAGTCTGAGAGTCCTTAGGTCAGTTTGGACTGTGTTTTATTTGCCTTGGGCTCTGTATTTGATGTACTGTTGTGTAGTGTTGCATAACCCTCTGCAAACATTAACAGTAATCTAAGGTTCAGCCTGAGTGACAGCTATGCATTGTGAACAGGTCTGTTTAGGTGGCAGGGTGATGTAAATAAGGATGACTAAGCCATGCCACATAAACAGAATTCACCATATGATATTGTTCCCTTTGCATTTTTCTAAGTCTTTTGAAGTTAGGGCAGGGGAAATGACAGGGTGCATGAAAGCAGCACAGCTCATAGCTCAGCAGTCAGTCATAGTTTGAGATTTGAATTACAATATCTCTGCCAGATGGACACAGATACCTGTGAGGACACTGGGACAAGTCTGCTTCTTAGAGAGGTCAAGTGAATCAGTGTACATCACCACATCTGTAAACTGAAAATCAAAAACCTGGAGGCATAATTGTTGTAATTTCTAAATTTTAAAGAGACACAATTAATTTTTTCCACCTTTTTTTTTTTCTTTGTCTGGAATAAAGATTAGAACCATATTCAGAAGGTTCATTTTTTTCTTGTCAGTCAGTAAGGGCAGCCAGTCAGACCTCGTCAGTGTAATAATGGATGTTCAGAGTGAATTAGTTAGCCTGATCACATCAGAGGTGATGCTAAAGAAGGAGGGGAACACTTTATGGTCTGTAGTGTGGGTAGGAAACTATCACCCCCCTGAGTTATG
>NW_010289450.1:16082-30743 GCF_000700745.2 Antrostomus carolinensis
TGGTCTGACCAAAGCATCACACTAAAAGCTCTCCAGTGCCATGAACTCAACAATCAAAGTACTTCTTGTTTACCACTTACCTCCTCAACTTATATTTCCTTAAATTATGAAATGTCTGAAGTCTGAGATTTTGATGTCCAAAAATTTGGCTACCATAACATTTTAAGTACTGTTTTTATTCACTATTTGTTGTTAATCCTGCAGAGTCTGCTGATAATCCATGCTTTGGTGAAAGTAAACTTTGGAAGGGAATGCAGTAAGAAAGCCAGAGAGCATTTTAGCTTGGTCTCGATGCATCTGAATGACAGGGAGATAGACCCATCTTTGCACACAACAGATTTCTGTGAAGGAGTGAGTATTGTCAATATGAAATGGTGAACTCTACCCAAACTCCTGGAAGGGCCAGAATAGAGAATGAGGACAGGACTGGCTGGCTTCTGAGTGAGCGTGCTGCTCCAGCTGCAGGCAAATTGGAAGGACAATTGTCAGGGAACAGAAAGGGAATATTATTAAATATATGGTCCTTCAGTCTGGGAAGCCACTAAGGAAGTTCAGTGCAATATACTATTAGAACAGACCAAAGTGGCCAAGTTAGGGAGATGAAGTGAGAGCTTTGAGGAACCCATCAAAGGATCAATGTGCTGCAGAAATGAGGGACAGCCGGAATGGAGCAAGGATAGAGGCTTCATCTCTCTTACTTGGCTCAGGGAGGTTCACATAGCCTTACAGAACAAAAAAGGTGGGCAACTAGCATCACCTTCATACAAAAAGAGTTTGTGGGGGACAAGAAAGAGATTATTTGCTCTCAAACAGGGCAAAATAGTTGGAGCAAATCACCAGCTTGGTCCATTAGTGATTATACCCTTTTTATTCATTTAGGTATTTCTGCCTACTGCTGCTACTTTTAACTACTATGATGACAACTTATATATGTCTAAATATATGAAAATATATTTCAGAAGGTCTTTGCAAAAATTCTTAAGATTAATTAATCTGTGGCCATTTTGTAAACATTCAAGCTGGTAATTTTTTTCTGCCCACAAGCATTTTTAGGAAACAATTTCTAATTTATGTTGTTCCATAGAGGTCTCACATAAAGCCACTAATATAATACCACATGACTTGAGGGGATCAAATAATCTGTGCAAATATTGACTCACAAATATCTAACACATTCAGCAAACAGTTGATAAGTAATTCATTGGCTAAAATGAATACAGAGTTTCAGAACATTTTTCTGAAAATTTCATTTTTCAAGACTGTAGCCTCTTCATTGAAAATTTACCTAAAGAAGAAAAAAAGTAAGAAACATAAGGAATTTTTTTCACCTGGCTCTTAATGCAATGTAATACATCTTCTCTTCCCTGCCCACCCCTCCACTATCATCTTTCTATTAGCTTTTTTCTTTTGGACACTACACTAATAGCAGTGTTTATCTGATCAGCATAAGTTTCAGTAGGTTCTAGGATTTTGTTGTTGTTACCCATATAACATGTTCTTCACTTCTAGAGTGCCATAGATCGAGGCTGAAATATTTTTGATGCATAGAAGTGAATAGAGAGATGTTTCAAGTTTAGTCTTTTTCTTCTTCAGCACAGAGAATACAAAATATTGTTTTGCAGAAGCTTCTGAATAACTGTAAGAATGTCTGCCTCAGAGGAGCCATGTATTATGCACCCATCTTCTTGTTTCAGTCTTTTCTTTTTTTTTTTTTTTTTTTTTTTTTCTTAGGGGTAAGAAAGGCTTGTTGCAGTGAAATCTGCCTTCCTGAGTGAGGACATATCAATAAAATAACATAGAGTATGGAAGCTGAGAATATTTACAAAATCAGTTAAAGAGGCATGTTTTCTGTTCTCCAACTGTTTCTCAGAAGGCTCATCAATAAGATGTTTCATACAGAAAACTTAAGTAATTTTTATTAAAACTTTCCCAAAGCATTTTGAAATATATTGTCACAGACTATTTAAAGTTGTGTTTGCTGTCATGGATAGGCTAGGCAACCTGTCATCATGTGGACAGTTCTTCAGGTGTTCCTTTCTTTTAACAAGAGCCACTTGTTACACATGCAAATTTGTTATTCTATATTAATCCAATATATAACTGTTCTCATCCCACAGACATGCTGCTAATAATGAACAGTATCAGTGTACAACTAAATTCCTACTTGAATGCTATCAGAGAGCCTTGAATGAGAAGCACTAACTTTTCAAAGTGAAAAGTGTCCCCACAGCCCAATCCTGACTCTTTTGAAATACTCTTAGATGCAGCCTCCCCTCTGAATCAGCTTAAGCTGGTTTGAAATGCTACCATGTGTGACAGGATAACTTTTTGGGGATGATACCATGTATTGCAGAAGCACAAATGAACATCTGTGATGATCATTGAAAACTTTAGAGAAGGTGGCTATCCTTAGGATGACCAGCTGAATTTCCTGGGTAACTTGCCAAAGGATATTGACTGCAGCTGGAATTATTACGGAAGGATGTAATTTCTGGCAGCAGAATTAAAGTGTCCAGCCTTGCTTGCTGGAGCATTTACCATCTGAGTGGCAACACTCAAAGGAACAATTGAAAAGCCTCCTAACAATGTGAACAGCAGCAGTCCAAAACCATCTTGAAACAAGCTTCTTAGATGAATACTAACCAAAACATGGAATATAGCCACATTTGCTGTCTTCATGTAATATGGAGAATGCATTCTGCTTGATAGAGTTTAGAAAAGGAGGTTCCCAAAGAAAATCTTATTAAATTTTTGTAACCTTATTACAACATACATCTATCAGTGTTCAGAACAGTTCAGGCAGTTTGGTTTCCCCCTGAATAATGTGTTTGGCCTGGAAAACGGGCTCTGAGAAACTCATCTTTTTTAACACCACAGAGCTGAACAATCTGGGGTATAACCTCAGCTGGTGTCAAAGATGTTATGGCTGAAGTCAGTGGAATTGCACTGATTTACATTAGCAGAAGTTCTGGCTCTGTGCCTTCTTTTGTCCTCCATCCCAGTTCCAGGGTTATAACAGACCACTCTTGAGTAGACTGAAAAGATTAAGCTGATGATTTGGTATTTCAGGGATTAAAAGACAGCCTATGATAGACCATATGGTCATCTTGTGCCCTTTAGTATTCCTATATCATACACCTAATACAATCTGCTGCCACAGAAATCAGAAGCCTGATAACCTGTTACAAATAGAATAAATAAGAGATTTGTAAACAATTGCACCTTGTGTAAATTATGAAAACAGCACACAGTATATTTATTACCCCAAGAAAATGAATTGATTAAAATGTGTGAACATTTCTGAGCTTTTAAAAGACAAATTGATCAAAGCTACAGATTACATAGATCTTCAACAGCACAAATAAATAAAATTAGTAACCACCCCAGCTGGTATTAAAGATTGTGTGGCTAGAGAATTCAGCACTCTGCTGACCTGAACTTTGGACTGGTTACATAGCTGAGATGTAATTAAAACACACACACACACACACATTTACCTGCCCCAAAACTGCATCAGGTTACACTAGGTTAAACTAAATGCCAGAGGCTTGGATAAATCTCTAAGGGCTTTTGCCTCCTGTGCTAAAATATGAGATCACTGCCCTTTGTGTTTCAAGTTGCATCACAACAAACATTCTGTCTAAGAGGATACAACAGTTTATATTGCAAATGCACCACAGTTACTGCCAGCACAGAACTGGCTTTTATTTTCCACCCACCCCCCTTTTTTCAAGTATTCTAAGGCACAACCTTAATCCTTCATTAAACAAAATTATCTCTAGGCTCATTAGGACTCTGGAGTTCATCGTTAACTGGCACCAAGCAGCAAACAGGCAAAAGGAAGGTACTGGGTATCAGCACTGATAACAGGCACCGCACGTGGTTCTTCGGTGTTGAAATACCCTTCTGCCATGGCTGGCTGTAAGCGAATTGGCTGGACAGATTTTCCAGATCCCCTGAACGTTCCTAAATTACTATATTCACCCAATTACAGTCCTCAGGGGTCACATTTCATTTTCTGAAAACTGGTAACAGGCCACCACAGCTGATGAAATGATGTGGGTATCCAGGCAACTATTGTGCTGTTTGATTAATATAGCAAACACTTGTGTGGCATGATCTCACATGCCTCCAAATGTTCCACACGATCTGCCTTGAACTGGAGACTATAAAAGTTTGCCTCATAGTTACATTCCCAGTCTTGCACGGCTTGGATTTTCCAGATGAAAATATTTAATAGCACTTCTTATTACACCCCTCTTTCGTATGGTTTAACCCCTGATTTATGCACGAATGTGTTTAGAAATAGGAGGTTGATTTTTACTCTTTCTTCTTATCTCCTTTTTCTCCACTAAAGTTTATTCACTTGACTCTAAGCCATTTAGTTATGGGAGGGTTTCAGCTTGCTTTCAGGTATTAAAATAGGTAGATTTGCCACAGACTTTTAATCCAGGATGTAATCTTACTGTAGTGGATATTTTCAACAGCTGTAGCATGGACATCTGGCTAAGGGAGAAAGCAGTAGAAACAAAAAGTGCAACTTCTTGTTATCAGAGAAATAACAGAGAGATCTCTAAAATACCCTATGTCTCTCCCTTTAGTGGAGGGGATCTGCACACTGCTTCCCCTTCAGATACCCTGAAAGTACATTTTTAAAAAGGTAGACCCAACAGTGGCACCATAAGCAAATATCTAACTAGTTTCTCTTCTGAACAGCACCATTTTCTGCAGGCATCTGATGTACTCTGCTTTGCAAATGCTGGAGAGGCACCGAAGAGGGAAAGAAATAGAGTGCAGCCGTCACGTTACCCCAAGGAAACTTGGTGGCTGCGAGGCAGCAGAGAACGTCATGGGCAGCACTGGCTGACAGGTCTGTCCCACAGTTTCCGTATGGTACTCAAGGGGTTAACGGAGCCTGTAGTGGAGTGTTTGCTTTCTTCTGTTTGAAATCAAACATCTGATCTTTATCCGAGGTGACAGGTTTAATGCCTTTCTTCTCTGACATATTTTTACCCGAAGAGGAATGCAAACACATATATTGGTGTGGTTTTATAAGTGCTCATCTGAGCAAGCCAATATTGGCAGCTTCATCCTCTAATAAACAGCAAAGCCATGAGCGGTGCCACTTGCTTCAAAAAAATTTATATCCCTTACATTATTTAAATGACTTGACTTTAGATCTGTTAGGGGTCAGGTACTTTGACAAAGCTTTAGGCAAGGCAAAGTATTGCTGTTCAGCAGTGCTGACTTCCCTTCTTTCTTTCTTCTTTTTTTTTTTTCCTTTCCCTTTCTCTTTCTCTTTCTGCTGCTTCTTACTTATAGCTGATTGAATGTTTGCGAAATACCCTATTGCCAGCCCCAGAGAGGGAAAAGCCTATCTCATGCACATGGCAAGATGTGTTCTGGTCAGCAGAAATTTCCTTTAGACTAGGTGTCTCTCCCCGTGGCATCCTCTACTCCTTTTCTGAGGAATCAGACAAGGAGCAAAGGAACGAACTAGTGATGATGGTAACTGTGGACTTGATGTGGACACATGTCAGCTTTGGAAAAAGGACTGTGAAGTACAGCCTCTTTTAAATAGGCTAGTGAAGATTCATGAAGCCATGGTAGGATGCAGACATTTTAATGCTAATTTTTATTATAAGCACAGCAAATACTGTCTGATTCAAAATGGCTATCTATCACTTCTAACTGATCGGGAAAAAAAATAGGTCCCGCTTTGACTGAATCTTTTCCTATAGATCTGAATCAGAAACATTGTTTGCTAACAAAATCTGTAAAATCTCAGTAGCTCTGGTCAGTTAAAAAACATCCTTACTTAAGCAGCCCCAGTGTAACTCCATGAATGGATGGTATGATGATGCTGAAAGTACCTGCAGGAAACATTGAAAAAACATTGTGTTGTATCATGAAGTTTTCCTTTTGACTTGCAACACTGCCTAACTGAAAAATGGTGGAAGACTGGTTTTTGGCTGTCTGTGGCTATTTGGAAGCCCAAAGTGTTTGGTTAGATCATAAAATAAACTAAGATTAAAAGTAATTAGTTTTTCTCTTAATCGAGGTGGGAGAGCAGAGAAAAATTGTACCTTCGGGATGGTTGCAGTCAACCAAGTAAAAATGATGGTCAGTGGGGTCAGGCAGAGTTATGATCAGCTAATTTTCTGTCTACAGCAGAATTGAGATCAGATTTGTTTGAGACATGTTTTAAAACACTTTTCCCTCACTGAAGTTTCTAGTGTACTTCTTAATCCATTTTCTCATACTAAGTGCTTGCAGTACCCACTGATAATGACAAATTTATTGCTAATAGAATATGCAAGCAACCCTACTACAGTGTTTGGGAAGTCACTGTTTTTTCCCCAGACCTTTAACCTCCAGACCTAGACCTCCTAGGACAGGACAGAACAAAAGAGACAGGCTGTGGTGTTTGGACACAGGACTCCTGGATATTCAATCCAGTCTCATATTGTGGGTTTCCTCATGGCTCACAAAACTGTTTCCCTTCAGGGAAGGGCTGCGTATTCCACCAAACGCTGGTGAACTGACGATGCCTTGGGATGTGTGGAATATAGGATAATGCCTTTCTGGGAAGTCCTTGGGTCCAGCCTCATGGAAAGCCCATATCCACACTGACTCCCTAAGGTCACTTCCAGCCACCCTGAACAGGAGACCTGAATTTAGATTTCATTGTGAATTTGGGCCTATGCTTAAACTGCTATGCAAACACACCAGAGCCCGTAGACAGGTCCTGCAAAATGAGGACAATCAATCTTCTGTTCCAAGCTCTCTCAGTGGTGGAAAGGGCTTGTATAGGGTGTTAGCTGGGAGACCTGCTCCAGAGGATGGCAAATTGCAGTGCTGGCACCAAAGCTACTGTTATCGCTTCCAGCTCTAAACTGCTCTCATCTTTGTGATTCATTACTGGGAGTGCATATTCTCTGCATGTCAAGTTCTAGTATCACAAGAAGTGTGATCACAACTGGATTCATGCCAAGGACATACTTGCTATGGAGCTTCTAACAGACTTCAGTTCCTTGGTAGTATTGCAGGTAGACAGACATATATGCATGGGAAGGTTCTGCTCCTAAAGCTATCTGAGAGTACTCGTATAATCTCTATTTCCACACTGTGTTTTGTGACCAGCTTGCTGGATCACAGCAGGAGAAGACCTGAGAGAGGATCCTCAGACTGGCACCAGGTTCTTTTCTACTGTGATGAGAATCTGGCCCCATTGATCTTTGCTCGTTTGCAGATTCTGAATTCCTGTTGTTTTTTTCCTGCATGGTCTCTGGCTGCCTCCTTTCCCCTGTTACTTCTCCTGAAATGCCAGTCAGCTATCACTTTTTTTTCAGTCCACCAGTGCTGGCAGATGTAGAGCCAAACAGGAGAATAAACATAGGCAGCATACTGATAAGATGATGTTACCCTACTATGCCTGTGGAATGTTATTCCTTTATTTATTAAAAAATAAAAATAAAAATAAAAAAATGTCAAGTGGGAAGGGGAAAAAAGGTGAATAAACTATCCAGTCTATCTGAGTGCAGCTAGCAACCTCCTCAGCCACTTCACATGGCTCCCGCCACCTCGGTATTATCTGAGTGCAAACATTTGCCCTCCTGCTACATCGCTGAACACACCTGGCACACGACCTGAAAGAAGCTGGACTTAAAGGTAGCCGGTGTGGGGAGCGAGGCAAAGCACAGCCTGCCTCAGTGGTGAGGGTGGCCAGGGCGCTGGCCAGCGGGTCCCAAGCCACCACCCCGCTCCTCGGCTGCTGGCTTTTCCAACATGATCTATAGAGCGATGCTGACAGTAGATTTTCTGGCAGCAATAAAGGTGGCCTGATTCAGAGAATAATTACTGTATGCAAATGAGTGTGATTTTCCTCTGCCCTTTTATGGATGACTCTGCTCTGCCATTCATCAGGGCCACAAATTTCACTTGGTAGGAGACGGATTTAAAGAGACAGCCGCCTCTAGAGCTTTGTCTCAGACTTACTAAATCCATGCTTAAGTGTCTTCATAAATAGACGTGCATATGTTATAAAGGGGATGGCAGATTCCAGCCTCTTTATCTATGTATTATTGCTTAGGAAACTGTTGAGAAAACATCTGACTCTCTGGCCATACAGTATATGAAAGCTTTCACTGCTTTGAATAACAGTCTCTTCTCAAATCGGGGTTATATGTGGTTTAGTATGGCCTCTAGTGTGTTTTTTCTCTCTCATTGTGTCCTTTATGATGTTTATATGGTACGCGCCTCGGTGTGCAGTGGAGGAGAGCACTGTATTTTTTCTGATGACAATTAGTTAATGGTTATCACATTCACCATAGTAATGGCAGAGGCTGCGCTCACAGCAAGAAGTCTTGGTGTGTTTGTGCTGTTGAAGTTCAATCCACCTCATCTCTAGGAGGAAATGTCCCATAGTTTTGGTTTTCCTGTTGTGGTCTTGATCTGATGATGAAATCAATAAATGGTGATAAAGGAGGGGGGAAACCCCACAGCAGAAAAGAACTAAATCAAGATTCTTGTTTCTGAGTGTGACGTGTGCCTGGTGGATAGCAGGGAAAGAAAACCATGATGAAGTCAGTCTGTTGTCATTCCCTGACGCAGGACACAGGAACATGTTGGTGCTTTCACAGAAAATCTGTAGTACATAATGTGTCATTTCTAAATATCAGGTTCTGTGCTTGCTCCCAGTATGTGCTGTGCACCCTCCTCCTTGGAGCATGGAGGAGATGGGAAGGAGAGTGCTATAAATGGAGCAAGCTTGTCTGTCACTGGGCTGTCTTGTTACTCATACGGTAACAATATACCAGTGTCAGTACAACCAGAACACTTTTCTTCCAGTGCCTCTCAAAACACAGAGAAGCTGTGATGTTTCTGTGTTTACCAACAGTGTGTGCCACTAGAGGCCATCACACACTTCCCTAAATAAATATCAATTAACGCACTTGGCTCTAGGGAAATCCAGGAGATGGGACCTGAGCCCCTTAATCTACTCTGTCAGCATCAGTACTTCAGTTCAGGGGTCAGGTCCTGCAGCTCACAGATCTGTGCAAGATATATTTTAAGGATGGAGCTGTTCTAAGGAAGCCTTTGGCCCATACGCAGGATGTATCAGAGATTCCTTTTCCTTTGAATATGACAGGTAGGTATCAAAGGAAAGTGAAAAGAAAAAAAAAGGGGGCCAGGAGTTAATTTTCCTCAGGCTATTGAGAAGAACAGAGAACAACATTTGCAGCTAAATGGGGCAGTAGTGAGAGTTTACCTGCTTCTAAGTTTGTTTCTCATTGGCTTCCACTTTTGGCAAGTTTCTTTAGTCTCGCAGAGGTAGACTTGAACTGAATTACTACATCCAAACCTCCCCACTACTTGTTACAAACTATCATAGTTTGCTCCATAGACTTAGTTTTAATAGGTCTGGACAGCTAAGGAGTTACTTGGCATAAGTAAGCATTTTCTGACATTTGGAAGCACTGGTGATTTTCTGGTAAAACAAAACTTGAGTAGCCTTGGGCACTCAAATTTTTCAGTGGAAATACAGTAAAATTCCTGATTGTGATTTAAAGCTAGTAAAAAGTCAATTGTACTGCAAGGATTTTATTCCAAAACTCAAACTGAAGATGGAGTGTAAAACCTCACTAACCAAAACTAATGGCACTGATCCCGTGAAGCCTGTGAAGAAGCTACCGATGTTTCCATCTGGGTCTGTGATGAAGATGAGCACCACACTGGAAAGCCCAGTGCTCACAGTCACCCAAGGAGGAGAGCAGCAGAGCAGAGACAAGTGTTTGGAGAGTAAAGTGAAGTATCGGCAGCAAAAAAAAGCGACTTTCCTATATTATTAAGAGGTATTTATCCTATGTCTGTTGAGCTACTGTTCTAATGTAGGTTGACCTCTGACAAAGATTACAATAATTTCACATCCTTACATTACCTTAATAGCCAGAGTGACTCATCTGGGAGGTGGATTCTGACTTACAACTTCAGAGCTGATCTGCTGTGTGTCCCATTATTATTTTTGTGTTAAGGAGAGCTTTAAGTTTTCAAGCCTGATGGGTTTCCATGTAGCTTTGATGCATAGCAGGAGATTAAACCAGTTACAAAAATGTTTCCCTGATTCCCTCTTTCCCAGCTGCCACTGGCAGCAAGTGGATATCCTGCACTGCTGCTAGGGAGCCTTTGGCAGGCGGATCAGCCAGCCTTAAGTGCCATAGGGCACTGGAGTCCTTTAGACTCTTTTTCTTTGACCCTTGACATGGCACTGAGCTTTAGGGAGGAAACCCAGTGCTGCTGGTGGTTCGTGTGCGTGGGAATAAGGCATGAATTTCAAAACTGCTTTTCTGTGCTGCAAGATCTGCAGGCCAGAATCAGAGGAAAGCAAAGGAAAAGGGGAGGAAAGCTCATTAAAGGGGAAATATTCACAAAAGTTTTAATTGAATACACATCTTCACGTGACTGTATCCCCTCCCACCTGCAACTTACTCTCCCTTTTCTGACCCTCTGTGAACACAGTTGAGAGATGGTTTCCGCAACAGAGCTCTGTATGTTGCACCCCATATGGTTTGAATATGTACTCAATGTAAGGTCTAGAGTTACTGTTACACATTTATAGCTGTCCCCACAACACGCTAGGCACTTGCCAAGCGTTCAAGAAGGAAAATTTCTGCTCCAAGGAGTTTGCCATCTAAGAGTAGTGACAAAAATTGACAGAGGGTTGGGGGGGGAATGATAGGAAGTATACATACAGTCAGCTGGACGTGACAGGAACAATTTAAAATATAAATGGGAGGAGGTCCTGCAGGTGAACTCCAGAAGGTCTTGCTGGGCATTGAGTTGTATAGATGAAGTCACACAGGCAGCTGTAGAGCAACCTGACAAGGAGATAAACAGGCTGTCAGTATGGGAGTCCACCTAACTGAGCAAAACAGATTGTTTTTTTCTTATTTTTGAATAAAGTAGCTCTTTAAATTAGATGTCTAAATAAAGCAAAGTTCCCTATTCAATCTGATATATTTTGTGTGGAGAGATTTCTATGAAATTTGAACCATTATAATTTTTCAGCTAAATTTTCTCTAGCTAAAGTCCACTTGTAACTCACTCTTCTTCTGCCGAACATTTTCTTCCTCTTCTCACAAATCCCTTGTGCTCCCTTGTGTTCACAGGCAAATGCTTTGCCAGGAGAGGAGCAGCTACACTACCTCAAGCCAGAGACTTTTGTGTCCGTTACCCATAATGCCTTAAAGTGGACAAAAGATTTCTGAAACATACTGAGACACACCACAGGAGAATAGTTAAAAGAAAATAGAGCATCTTTTCAGTCAAAACATCCTGTGGTATCTCCACATAATGCTTCATGGCATATGACAGGAAGAAGATGACATCTCTCATCACTAGTCAAAAATAAAAACCATGTCAAGTATGAATTGCCTTTGAAAAAAAACTGCTCATGATTTCCATGGTCAGACATCCTGGAAAACCTCCAAAAAGGGGAAGAAGGGGGTGGGGGGGAAATATTGATTTCCTCATTGGGAATGTTATATAACCTTCATATTTTATTAAAAAACTTTACTCTCACTTTGTGAAAGGTCCTTTAACACATTATGTCATTTTGTAATACAATAGTTCTCCAGCTCCTTCCAGTCCCATCTCCCCAATGTGTTCTTTCAACTGTAGTTATTTTCTTTCCTTTTAAAAAAATATTTCTGATAAAATGTTTGCAAGTGTTAAACAAAGGGGTGCACTTTAGTGCAGCATAAGTTAGTACAGGCATCAGTCGACACTCAGAACATGCTGACATATCTCAAGCAAAACATGGGAACGCTTCAGTTAGAAACCTTATTTTTATGTCCTGAAGCAGACGCTAATAGTCTTTGTTTTAAGAACACAAAACTTTTTTTTTTTTTTTCCCCCCTCATAATAGTAGATTCCAGCTGCAGGACTCCTCAACTTTTCCTTTCCCCCTTCTTCCTTCTCCACTTCTCCCCCTCCTCCCCTTCATCTCTCCCCCTCCTTCCCATCCGGCGTCTACTCACGCACACATACTCTCTAACTTTTTGTTTTTAGTAGCGGCTGCCCCATAAGAAATGCTATCCAACAGACCTGGTGCCTGTCACCGCTTCCCATCACATGCCTGGTAATTAAACTCTGACTGATTTATTGACTGACAGCCAACAAATCCCAACCCAGTTTTTATGATATACATGCTTCCCCAGGCTAAATTCACTCAAACAACAGCCCAGCTGAAAAGGAGGAGGAAAGGGGAAAAAAAAAAAAGTGATAGAGAAAAAGTGCTACACACACTCACATACAAAAAAATCTGGTATTGGTAGATGAAGGGGAGACATTTTGCAAAGGAAAAAAACTCAGCACAACATCTCTTTCAAATCCAGACTTGGAAAGGGAAGGGGGGGGGAGCGGAAGGGAAAGAAGTAGTAAACATCATTACTTCAGCTTTAAGATTCATTTGAAACGTCTCACGTACAAAAGAGCTCTGAAGGGGAAAACAAGACGTGCTTGCAGCTAATATTACAGTCAAGTTCCAATTTTACCTAAGGGAAAGCAGCTTTATTAAAAGTCATGACTGAAATTGCGTGACAGGTGCCAATATTCTCCACCCTGACAGATGTGTCAGTTTGCGAATGCCATTTTCTTGTCAGCGGTCCCTAGATGGAGTTGCTCCCATCACCATTTGTCTCTCTTCCAGCTAGATCACACATGCCCGTCGCTTGCCTCCAAGCTGCGCTGCGTTGTTTGATATGTGGAATCTTCACAATGAGACTTATTAAAAGACAGTCCATTATTTTTATTTAGAGCATTTCCAAAACAAGCAGAGCGCGCACAGAGATAATTTAAAAATCGTGCAGCGGGTCATCTCCAGGCCAGAGCAGCTCAATTGGAAATGCATAAGAAAGCAGTGTCTCCCTCGAGCCCCTCCTCATCCCTCAGTTCATAATGAGGTTGATTTGAGTGACATTTAACCCTTGAATACTGGCCCTTCAAGTCAGCAGGACTGTATAGCTGTTCTCCACAGAGGAGGTTCAGCCTGAAGAATTAATTCTGCTCCAATTTTTCCTAAATCTCACCCCCGCCCCGCCCTTCTGCTCTCCTATTTTGTTACAGGTGGGCTTCACAGCATACTGCTAGATGTAAAATACTCCTGATCATCTGTATTTATAGACCATTTTCCTCCTCCTGTTGGTTTCAAACACAAAGAAAAATGGTCTCTCTCAATTGTGCCTGGTATGAACAGCAGGTAAAGCTGCAGCAGACTCCTCTCCAGCCTCTGATGGAAAATTATTACAGATGAAATGATTCTGTAATGGAAATGGTAATAGGAAAGTTTCATTCTAAAGGATGTTTGCGCTAACATGAGAGGCTATAATATGTGATGGATTTGGATGCAGGAATAAGTGTGATCTCAAACTGAATTTTACTTCATCATTTCTAGAGATGGCACTGGGGGCCTGGAGGAGGGCTAATGGACAGTGCTTGCAAACATTGCTAGGTAAAAAGACTTAAAATATGAGATTATTGATGTCTCATTGGCCCAGACCAAGTGGCATAGCAGGTTGTTGCTTTAACATTTCTTTCTAAAGTACATGGATGCTAATATTTCTCAGGCTGGAATTAGCTCATCAGTCTTGTTGAGTATTTGTCACTCAGGGAAAGATGCGGGATTAAATTGTAGCTAACCCTTTGTAGATGACAGAGAGCAGCTTTTACCTCTTGTGAGGAAACAGCATTTACCTCTTTGGCTTCACCTTGGCACAAAACATGGTCTTGACCTTTTTGCTGCCTGACTGCTGGAGAAGAGTTTGTCTCTGTTACCATCACTGGCAACTTTGATTGGGCTATAGGCAAGGCAAGACTGCAGGTTGGCCCTGGTGTCAGGTACCTCTGGTTGCCCAACAGCATTGGGCTCCCTGCATGCTCCTTTGGGTTTTGTGCTCCCTTGTACCTTTCAGCTCTGTCTCAGGCCTCCATCAGCTGGGGACAGTCTGGGATGATCTTCCATCTCAAGAATATGAGTAGACTCCAATGCATTTGGGAGACAAGAGCTGGACTGAAAAACATTGTGACAATATTTGACAGGACCTAGACAAAAAAAACCAAAAGGCTCCCTTCCTAGGGAAGAATTGAATAAACTGGAGATTGGTTGTAGCACTCAATGTTCATGGAAGGCCCTCTGATACCATTTGGCTTGATGAAGTTTTATAAGAATGTGAAAGGAAAGCTCTCATACTCTGCAAGCCTTTCTTAGGGGAACATTTCCCTGGAAGCACAATCACCCGTAAGATCCAAGTGTAGATCTTTCACTCACTAGTCTGTCACCCTTTCCCATGAGCAATCTTTTAGAAACTTATTTAAGAATTATAAAACCAGGACCAAAAACTATTTGTGAATTTCCTTCCAGAAGTTGGAAAAAGAAGATGGGCTGCCATAGGAGTATTTTCTCCCCATTCTCCCACAATGTCTGCAAAGCTAAAGCCACTGTGCTGAAAGCAGCTCCAGAAGAATTTTATACCGTAGTCCCAAACAACTATCAGCTCCAAGGCAGGTGAGGAACATACCGAACTGTTACTACACTGCACAGCATATTAGCATTTCTAATTTTGGAAGAAAGGATGAGGACAGAAGAGAGAAGAGAACAGGGAA